>NW_027125749.1:0-1000 GCF_037325665.1 Littorina saxatilis
TTAATTAATTTTTAAGCCACCAAGCTGAAATGCAATACCGAAGTCCGGGCTTCGTCGAAGATTACTTGACCAAATTTTGAACCAATTTGGTTGAAAAATGAGGGCGTGACAGTGCCGCCTCAACTTTCACGAAAAGCCGGATATGACGTCATCAAAGACATTTATCAAAAAAATGAAAAAAACGTTCGGAGATTTCATACCCAGGAACTCTCATGTCAAATTTAATAAAGATCGGTCCAGTAGTTTAGTCTGAATCGCTCTACACACACACACACACACACACACACACACACACACACACGCACGCACACACGCACGCACATACACCACGACCCTCGTTTCGATTCCCCCTCGATGTTAAAATATTTAGTCAAAACTTGACTAAATATAAAAAGGACAAATACAAGTCAGATGAACGTCTGAAACTCGGTTCTTCATCAAAATACAATTCAATATACAAGTACGAGTACCATGTACATTTGACAATTTCATCCAAACATATTAATTTCTTATCTGACCGAGCTTCCTCGTGGCTTTTTTTCCCTCTCTTTCCATTTTGTTCACAGCCACATTACAAATCGTAACAGCGTCTTATCTCACTTTTTTCACTCGTTACAACATTCACTCCATCTCTCCCTTTTCCTTTCTCGCCTTTCTTTATCTGTTTTTGTTCATTCAATCTCTTTTTTTCGTTCAAAGGAAGCGCACACAAAAAATGGAGACAAGGGTATGCATGTCACAAGCCGAGTGTGCAAAAGAGGCAGAAAAAAATCAATCCAAGTCCCATCGCTCACCGTGTAATGAAGAATCTTGCCGCCGGAGGAGTTGGGAGGGGTCCACGCTAGCCCAACGGTACGTTCTGTTCGGGTGACGTTGTGCAGCTGTTTCACTTTGCCAGGGACTGAAAATGCAAAGGTGCATTGAAAGAAAAAAGAGAAAGAAAAAAAGAGAAAGAAAAAAAGAGGAAGAAAAACCCCATCGATAGTCATTTCCATGAAAA
>NW_027125750.1:0-7500 GCF_037325665.1 Littorina saxatilis
GCGAATCTATATAAAAAAAAAAGAATACAGAGTTATCTCCCATATGTTTTTCGCGAGCACTGATCTAAATTTGAGATCAGTGTTCGCGAGACGAAAATGATTGCAGATTGGCCGACTTCGACAGTGATCTCCGTTCTGTTCTTCACAGTTATGATAAAGACATCGTTCTAAGGTCAAAACAAGTCGAAATTTTGGGACTGCTGCCGGAAGGAGACCGTAATATATGGTTTCATCTCTGTCAACTGGTTACAGAAAAAATCGTCTGCTCCAGTGAGCGCCGAAACCAAACGGTTGATTATCACGTGACACTTTTGTCATATTTAGAATTGTTTGCACAGTAAATACAGCCGCGAAAAATAGCTCGCTTGAAACTGTCTTACATTTCAATTCCTTCGTAATTTTAAAATGACAAAACACCATGAAAAATCATTATCGACGATCGCGAATCTGCTTATATCAATAATACATTACAAAAAACTCTAAATATGCACACACACACACACAAATCGGTTTCCTTGCCAGACAAGGAATCTCAAGGCATCCTGTCAGGGAGAGAATGACCTGAACTCCTTTTGACCTGAGTTCAAGATGAGTGGAACTGTCCTAACATTCTCAGAGAATTATTTTCAAAGTTTATGTTTGTTTTAAACATTAATATGTGAAAACAGAATTAAGGTAGGTGATCAGCGATGCTGTCAAAACTACTCACATTACGTCATATATGGCTGGTTTTTATATTTAGTCAAGTTTTGACTAAATATTTTAACATCGAGGGGGAATCGAAACGAGGGTCGTGGTGTATGTGCGTGTGTCTGTGTGTGTGTGTGTGTGTGTGTGTGTGTGTGTGTAGAGCGATTCAGACTAAACTACTGGACCGATCTTTATGAAATTTGACATGAGAGTTCCTGGGTATGAAATCCCCGAACGTTTTTTTTCATTTTTTTGATAAATGTCTTTGATGACGTCATATCCGGCTTTTCGTGAAAGTTGAGGCGGCACTGTCACGCCCTCATTTTTCAACCAAATTGGTTGAAATTTTGGTCAAGTACTCTTCGACGAAGCCCGGGGTTCGGTATTGCATTTCAGCTTGGTGGCTTAAAAATTAATTAATGACTTTGGTCATTACAAATCTGAAAATTGTAAAAAAAAATAAAAATTTATAAAACGATCCAAATTTACGTTTATCTTATTTTCCATCATTTGCTGATTCCAAAAACATATAAATATGTTATATTCGAATAAAAAACAAGCTCTGAAAATTAAATATATACAAATTATTATCCAATTTTTTTTTTCGAAATCAATTTAAAAACACTTTCATCTTATTCCTTGTCGGTTCCTGATTCCAAAAATATATAGATATGATATGTTTGGATTAAAAACACGCTCAGAAAGTTAAAACGAAGAGAGGTACAGAAAAGCGTGCTATGCAGCATAGCGTAACCACTACCCCGCTCTTCTTGTCAATTTCACTGCCTATGCCGTGAGCGGTGGACCACGAGTATACGGTCTTGCTGCGTTGCATTGCGTTCAGTTTCATTCTGTGAGTTCGACAGCTACTTGACTAAATATTGTATTTTCGCCTTACGCGACTTGTTTGTTGATATTTTTGTTTCGAGCGACAGATTGACTGATTTGTTTCATATCGCTTAACCGGTATTTATTGTGGGGTTTTTTAAACATTTTTTATTAGGTGTTTTTTGTGTTTGTTGTTGTTGTTGTTGTTGTAAGCACGCTGCTGGATTACACACACACACACATACACACACGGCTGAGTCTGCAGGTGACCCGTCTGCAGTTTTACTAGATATTGCTCGTCGTCGGCGTGTGCTCTTTCAGTAGATATTTTTGTCTTTCTTTGCATCCACATTGTGACACAGTGAAGCCGTCCACGCTGGGTGGTGGGGGTGGTTTGGACTCGATAGATAAAATATTACGATTTTTAGCATAAAGAAAACAAATCCGAATTTTTGAGCGATGGGACAATAAAATAATGAAAAGAATTAAATAAATCTAATTGATCCCTTGACTTTGGGGTAGCGCAACTCTGTTGCTACTAGCTTTCTTCTGGGAGAATGCGACCCGAATTTCCCAGCGACGGGAAAATACATTAATGACAAAAACATCTTATAGATCCCTTGACTTCGGGGTATCGCGACTTTGTTGCTGCTAGCTTTTCTCTGCGAGGAAGCGCCCGAATTTCCCAGCGATGGGACAATAAAGTAATGAGAGAAAAAAAATCTAATATATCCCTTGACTTTGGGGTAGTGCGACTCGGTTGCTGATAGCTTTTCACTGGGAGGAAGCGACCCGAATTTCCCAGCGAATAGACAATAAAGTAATGAAAAACAACAATCTAATATATCCCTTGACTTTGAGGTAGCGTGTCTCTGTTGCTGCTAGCTTTCCACAGGGAGGAAACGCCCCGAATTTCCCAGTGATTGGACAATGAAGTAAAGAAGAAACAAGTCGCGTAAGGCGAATATACAATATTTAGTCAAGTAGCTGTCGAACTCACAGAATGAAACTGAACGCAATGCCATTTTTCAGCAAGACCGTATACTCGTAGCATCGTCAGTCCACCGCTCATGGCAAAGGCAGTGAAATTGACAAGAAGAGCGGGGTAGTAGTTGCGCTAAGAAGGATAGCACGCTTTTCTGTACCTCTCTTTGTTTTAACTTTCTGAGCGTGTTTTTAATCCAAACATATCATATCTATATGTTTTTGGAATCAGGAACCGACAAGGAATAAGATGAAAGTGTTTTTAAATTGATTTGGACAATTTAATTTTGATAATAATTTTTATATATTTAATTTTCAGAGCTTGTTTTTAATCCGAATATAACATATTTATATGTTTTTGGAATCAGCAAATGATGGAGAATAAGATAAACGTAAATTTGGATCGTTTTATAAATTTTTATTTTTTTTTACAATTTTCCGATTTTTAATGACCAAAGTCATTAATTAATTTTTAAGCCACCAAGCTGAAATGCAATACCGAACCCCGAGCTTCGTCGAAGATTACTTGACCAAAATTTGAACCAATTTGGTTGAAAAATGAGGGCGTGACAGTGCCGCCTCAACTTTCACGAAAAGCCGGATATGACGTCATCAAAGACATTTATCAAAAAAATGAAAAAAACGTTCGGGGATTTCATACCCAGGAACTCTCATGTCAAATTTCATAAAGATCGGTCCAGTAGTTTAGTCTGAATCGCTCTACACACACACACACACACACACACACACACACACACACACACACACGCACGCACGCACATACACCACGACCCTCGTTTCGATTCCCCCTCGATGTTAAAATATTTAGTCAAAACTTGACTAAATATAAAAACATCTGATAGATCCCCTGATTTGGAGGAAGCGCGACTTTGTTCCTGCTAGCCTTTCCATTGGGGGGAATTGACCCGAATATCCCAGCGATGGGACAAAAAAGTAATGAAATAAGAATCAAAACATTTAATAGATCCCTTGACTTAATTTGGAGATGACAAGAAAATATCGGGCGTATTTACGTGATTTGTAAATCGCGGGGCGATTGTTTTACATTTTTACGAATCACGGGTTAACACGCTCGCATATTACGTCTTCTATGCTATTCCTTCTGATTCTTTCTTTATTTGGTGTTTAACGTCGTTTTCAACCACGAAGGTTATATCGCGACGGGATTCCTTCTGATGCAGGTGTCGATCGCATTTACGATCAAAAACAGGAGTTTTTGCGTCAATTACTAAGGGCATTATGCCAAAAAGCGCTGTATGTCAGCAAGGACTTGTTAGTTTGCTTTGAAACTTTCCGAATATTTTGCCTACATACTACATGTAAGCTACTACGGGTAGTACATAGACAAATTGAACGAAATGACATAGGAATTAATGCCTTAATTTGGGTGCGTAATTTGTCGCAATAATTTGTTGCCGAAGGATTTTAATAGATATGCGCGGAGCGGAATGTATATGGCCTTTCTGATTCCTTATTGAAAACATTTAATAGATCCCTTGACTTTGGAGATGACAAGAAAATATCCGGCGCATTTACGTGATTTGTAAATCGCGGGGCGATTGTTTTACATTTTTACAAATCACGGATTCACACGCTCGCATATTTTGTGTTCTATGCTATTCCTTCTGATGCAGGTGTCGATCGTATGTGCGGTCAAAAACGGGAGTTTTTTGCGTTAATTACGAGGGGCATTATGCGAAAAAGCGCTGTATGTCAGCAAGGACTTGTTAGTTTGCTTTGAAACTTTCCGACTATTTTGACTACATACTACATGTACTACGGGTAGTAGCATAGACAAATTGAACAAAATGACATGGGAATTAATGCCTTAATTCGGGTGCGTAATTTGTCGCAATACTTTGTTGGTGAAGTTTGTTTAATTCAACTGGTAAAAGTAGCACAAATGGTAAACATTATTTAGTGTGTGTTATTCATGTGTTATTTTTGTAAAAGAGTAATTCATTCAGTGTTCACAACAGGTGTTTTAAAAATGTGTTTAAAAGTGGAATGTTTACAGTATATACAACAACTTATTCGGAACGATAACCTCGATAAGATCAAACGAATTATGTATTGTTTGCTTGTCATGTGGGTAATCCTTACACGTAACAAACAACAAACAAACCACAAGGTAGTCCACATCGTATGGCCCAGAGAGGTAATAAAAGCTCGGAAAAAAATCAGACACTCAGCGAGCTACTTCTGTTCTCCGACAGGGCCTATTTCTCCCACATGAAAGTTAGCTGCAACAGAGTCGCGCTACCCCAAAGTCAAGGAATATATTAGATTTTTCTCTCTCATTACTTTATTGTCCCATCCCAAGGTAGTCCACATCTTATGGCCCAGAGAGGTAATAAAATCTCGGGAAAAAAATCAGACAGTCAGCGAGCTACTTCTGTTCCCTGACATATGGCCCATCATGGCCTATTGCCTATTTTCGCGGATAGGTGTGATATTGTGAGAGACGGACTGAATGACACTTGACTTAAAGTGTGAAGCGACTAGAACACCAAAAGCGTTTCTGCTTCAAGACAGGCCTTCGCACTTAGGCTGTGTCTGTGACGAGCTGGAAACATAAGTTAAATCAAAGCGTGAAATGTGTTCGATGTATTTTTGATTTCTTCAACATTAATTTTGTTTAAATTGCAGTTTGGGTATAACCGTGGTCCCTCTTATATACTGATAATGGTAATAGTAATCATAAACAAGTCGCGTAAGGCGAAAATACAATATTTAGTCAAGTAGCTGTCGAACTCACAGAATGAAACTAAACGCAATGCCATTTTTCAGCAAGACCGTATACTCGTAGCATCGTCACTCCACCGCTCATGGCAAAGGCAGTGAAATTGACAAGAAGAGCGGGGTAGTAGTTGCGCTGAGAAGGATAGCACGCTTTTCTGTACCTCTCTTTGTTTTAACTTTCTGAGCGTGTTTTTAATCCAAAGATATCATATCTATATGTTTTTGGAATCAGGAACCGACAAGGAATAAGATGAGAGTATTTTTAATTTGATTTGGACAATTTAATTTTGATAATAATTTTTATATATTTATTTTTCAGAGCTTGTTTTTAATCCGAATATAACATATTTATATGTTTTTGGAATCAGCAAATGATGGAGAATAAGATGAACGTTAATTTGGATCGTTTTATACATTTTTATTTTTTTTTACAATTTTCCGATTTTTAATGACCAAAGTCATTAATTAATTTTTAAGCCACCAAGCTGAAATGCAATACCGAACCCCGGGCTTCGTCGAAGAGTACTTGACCAAAATGTCAACCAATTTGGTTGAAAAATGAGGGCGTGACAGTGCCGCCTCAACTTTCACAAAAAGCCGGATATGACGTCATCAAAGACATTTATCAAAAAAATGAAAAAAACGTTCGGGGATTTCATACCCAGGAACTCTCATGTCAAATTTCATAAAGATCGGTCCAGTAGTTTAGTCTGAATCGCTCTACACACACACACACATGCACACACGCACATACACCACGACCCTCGTTTCGATTCCCCCTCGATGTTAAAATATTTAGTCAAAACTTGACTAAATATAAAAAGATAAAACAATAATAAAGTTTTGTTATGTATTGCAAATCCTGACATGGTTCTGGGCGTTTCACAAAATTAATGTGTTAACAAAATTACAAAGCAATGTACATAATGAACATTTTAAAACAAAACCATTTTCTCCCTATAAAAATCAACTAGTACTGTGGCATCAGCATTAACAGGGAAAACAAATCTGAAAATTATTAAAAGCACAATCACCTACAAGATGCACATTATAATACATTATTTATCCAGAATCTATCATAATATTGATTGTTTGTTATTATGTGTTTGCGGCTGCCAGTTTCGGTCAAACTAACGTTCACAACCTGTCTTTCACAACCTTTAAACTCATGTTTGTTTTTAATTTTTTTTTTTTTAATGACATTGTACTATCTCTACATCACCAATAAATAAAATTCATACACTACCATCTCGTTATACCGACTGCTAAACGTACCAGGCGGGCGGGACGGCTCTGAGTTAGCCGAATGCAATCACGTTGTCTTCTGCGCTTGAGCGCACCCCATACACACCTCTTGACATACTCTTGAAAGCGATAAGACACCACCCGAGTAGCCAACGGCGGCTTTCTTTAATTGCGATAACAACTCGTTTCAAACTGTCGTTAAAGACAGGTCCAACTACACTTACTTGTAAGATGTTACATTATGGAGGTCAAAATGGCCAATTTTCTGTAGTTTTCGGGGGAGAAATCTATCCTGTTACTGTATTAAAAAAGAAGCTTAAATTTGTCAGCACATTATTTTATTTTAGTACCAGTTCAGTGCCTCATATGGCTTTTTGACCAATCAGGACGGATTCTAGGTGACCCTCTAAATGTTATAACGTTCAAGCAGGGACCCTTTTTGTTTATCAAGCAAAACATTGACAAGACAAAGTACAAATTTAAATCAACAATACCAACGTGATTTATTCTAAAGAATGACACTTCAAATGCTGCGAGATAATACTCTCTTTATCTAAAAAAAAAAAAGTACAGAAAAGCTAGTTTTGTCGGTGGGTGCTTCACGGAATAGCAAAGCACCGCCCATCCTCTGAGTGTGCAATGCCGACCCGCTCACTTGGAATCTAAATGATCAAAGTTTGAAAAAATCTAGTGAAATTGCGTCACTCGCTTTACGTCAAATGTATCTTTACAGCATTTCCCATCGTCTGGAGTCGGTTCTAAATATCTCTCTCTCTCTCTCTCTCTCTCTCTCTCCTCTCTCTCTCTCTTCCCCTCTCTCTCTCTCCCTCTCTCTCCCCCTCTCTCTTTTTCTCTCTCTCCCCTCTCTCTCACTATTCTCTTTCTTTCTCTCTTTCTATCATCATCATCATCATCATCATCATCATCATCATCATCATCATCATCATCATCATCATTTTTCTTTTCTTTTCTTGCTCCTCTTACAGTATC
>NW_027125750.1:12500-20000 GCF_037325665.1 Littorina saxatilis
TCAAAACAATCATCACCAACACCAATAATGAAAAGAACAAGAAAAGCAAGAACTGAAGTAAAAATCAGGGAGACAAAATAAAATAAATAATACGTTCTGTTGGCTGTAGCATAACAACCCGACACATGTTCAGTCAGTGTGCCACAGGGAAGTATTTCATATGGAACATACGATTGAAAGTCCAGTTGTCCCACCAACCTCTCCTCACCCCAAACCTCTTCGTTTCTCTTTTTCGACATACCCAGTGTTTGCACTTGACATCGAGTTTATTCAAGTATATTAGGACATTGAATGCATGCGTCATCAGGGAAAATGAAAGTAGATTGTGTTGGCTTCTGATTATCATGCGTGCTGCCTCATCATAACTTGTATCTACAGTTGTATACGCAACAAACAAACAAAACTTCTTGGAAAGTAACATTTACACGATGGTGCAAAACATATTGCAAACAAAGCAGAATGCATTTCCTTCCCAAACCCCTTCTTATATTTACAATTATTTGTCTTCGGAAAAAGACAGTTACAATCCTGCATTTGACACTTTTGTGTTGCCTTCCCTGACAGAATGTAAAGAAAAGTAATTCATTTACATAAATGAATATCTTTCTTTTCATAAGTGAGGTGAGAAAATACGTTTTTAAAGAATGTGTTGTTATGTACAGTGAAAGTGAAGCGCTGAATGTATGATTCGTGTCTGGACCTTTCTCCATCCCCACAACCCCCCACCACCCAACCCGCCTGCACACAGTCATGTATTGATGAACACGCTTTCCACCGCTCTGCTGAGTTTTGATCCTTTGATCTTGGTACGTCCGCAAGCCCACACTGTGAAACGGAAAATGAAACTATCACATGATTAACAGTCGTGTGTAGCTTACTACTACTTTATCAGTTTTGTGTATCGGTTTTGTTTTTGGAAAAAAAGATTGCAAAGGTTGTTCTTCATAGGTTGTGCTTGAAGCAAGGCCACACTATGTAGGCTATTTCTTTGAGGACTGAAACTTGTCACCATGAGCTACTTGATTTTCACACTTTGATGAAGCAAGTATGACATGTGTGACATACATGGCCATGTGCCAACTATAACTGTGACCACATGGCCATACTGAAGGCAGTAGGAAATATTGAGATTCAACTTTTTTCTCAGGGTTACTGTTAACACGAACTTAGCTGGATGGGAGAAACAACTAATTGTGTCGCGCATTTCAGATTTGAGTATAGTATCTCAGGGTAAGCTGCAATCGCCAAACAACAACTGGCTGTTAAGTGCCCTCTTAGAGTGTGTGTGTGTGTGTGTGTGTGTGTGTGTGTGTGTGTGTGTGTGTGCGTGCGCCGTGAGTGCGTGTGTGTGTGTGTGTGTGTGTGCGTGTGTGTTGCTGTGTGTGTGTGTGTGTGTGTGTGTGTGTGTGTGTGTGTGTGTGTGTTGGTGTTTTTGCTTGTTTTTTGTGTTGTTTCCTCATAATCATAGTCTTGCATCAGGTCCTCTTTAGGATGTTCTCCACATGCCATGATACATTCGGCAAGTAAGCACGTGTATGTGGCCATGCTAGCAATACACAACAAACACATACACACATTTTATGATTTTGTTGAATGATGGTTTTATTTCTTAGGAGCCCAAACAGAAATTGACTCTGAGAGAATGCTGAAAAATGATAAATTAAGCATACCAATAACATGAATATTAAAACTTACATTCCAACCAAGATGTTATTCTTTCCACCACACCGTCTTTCTCCAATTTACGAACAGTTACCATCTAGCATTAAACGTATTCTCCATTGGTCTTTTTTAAAACTTCTTTGAACAAAATAATAACATATACTGATGAATAGGTAAAAAGTAGCAACATTTAATAACACGCATATTCAAGGAATGCATTCGGAACCGTTAAGAAAAAAAGTGAGTCACGGTTGACGCAATATATATACACGTACACGTACAGGTCTTTGCTACACGTTCCATAATCTAGAACACTGTATTGTCTGCAAGCTACCGCTTCAACATGGAAAATGATACCACTATGTCATTTACTTTTGAGCGTAGATAAATATAGTACATGGCTTGCTGTGAGATGCCAGGTTCAAAAGCTTTTTATGGATGTGTTTTTATTTCTTAAATACGGTACTGAAATGCAAAAACGTGCATTTCAATACTCGAACAAACACACCAGTGTAAACCTGGTATCACACAGCAAGCTGTGTAGTATTTATCCAACATACTGGACTGGGTGGCCGAGTGGTAACGCACTTGCGCTCGGAGCGAGAGGTTGCGAGTTCGACCCTGGGTCAGGGCGTTAGCAATTGTCTCCCCCCTTTCCTAACCTAGGTGGTGGGTTCAAGTGCTAGTCTTTCGGATGAGACGAAAAACCGAGGTCCCTTCGTGTACACTACATTGGGGTGTGCACGTTAAAGATCCCACGATTGACAAAAGGGTCTTTCCTGGCAAAATTGTATAGGCATAGATACAAAACAAATGTCCACCAAAATACCCGTGTGACTTGGAATAATAGGCCGTGAAAAGTAGGATATGCGCCAAAATGGCTGCGATCTGCTGGTCGATGTGAATGCGTGATGTATTGTGTAAAAAATTCCATCTCACACGGCATAGATAGATCACTGCGCCTTGAGTCCGAGTCTGGAGATACGCGCGCGATATAAGACTTCATATAATAACATTCTGTACCAGCATATATTCAACCTCAAAGGTCAAGACGGGGCGAAGTGTCCAAATTGAAGGTGCGTCTTGAACATCTATCTCTTCTAAAGTGAAATATCTGTCGTCAAAAGCAAAATACCCCACAGTAGGAATGACAGCGTCACGTGTAAAATATCAACATTCTTAAAGAGGAAACAACAAAGACATTCGCGAATTGATTTTGCCTCGTTGACTTGGTTATCATGAGCAGTGGTAAATTACTTCTGAGGTTCATGCCAGACTGCTGTTCGACCTGACCTCATTCATATGACATACACACGTGTAAACAGATTGTTTATCATTTATCGGACGGGTAGTCTTTCCTGTATGTAGGATACTATTTTGTGTGCGTGTTTTTTTCGCAGGAAAACAAATTGCACATGCACTTCATAGTTCGTGTTTGAAGCAAGTCCTTAATATGTAGGTTGTATTCTTGAAGATTACAATTATTCGCTTACACGCAGTCACTTGATTTGTTTTGCGATGAATGTAAGATCACGTCTGTGACATACATGGCTATGTGCCACCCACGAACGTGGCCACATGAACATACTGAAACTCAGGGTGCAAAATAGTTCAAATGAACCTGGCGGTTCTGTTGAAGCTAATGGATACTGTTAGAATGAGTCTGTCTGAATGGCATGATTTGCAAAGGCAATAAGTGTGTCGCGTAGTCGATATGCTTTTAAACAAATAACGTCAGACCTTAAATCGTGAACATTACTCTCCGTATTCTATAAAACGAGGTTAAAACATACATATATGTCACAAATATCAAGCATTATGATGCGCGTTTAATGAACAAGAAAAACAAAACTGGAGTAGACCCTTCCAAATATATCGTGTCCTTTCATTTCTTCGGCAATAATTTGTATACGAATCAGATCGACAACAAAACAGAGTTCGTTACTTCTGTGTTGCAGGCATCATTATCGGAACATTCCTAGAAAAACATGTCTGAGCTGAACAGGCAAGAAAAACGCAAGCGTGCAAGCAAAACGAATATTGTACACAATGACTACTGCTTCAAGGCTAAAGGGTACCTTCCGTGCCTTGCAAGCGATCATATAGATCATTGTAGGTCACTCGGGGATTTGTAATGAGGACAGAACATCCTTTCAGATTGATATAGGAGTCAATTACAACATTTACCAAGCAAAACATCAGAAACTACACAGAATGCAGCCAGGCTGCAGATTATTCATATATGTGACCCTCCACCACGGAATGAGTCGCATGCCACCTTTGCATGATTTTCATATATTTACATTTTCCTAACGAGTTTTTTATGCTCTATCCAGTGGTGAAAACCGTTTTAGAAAAGAGCAAACACTTTTCGAGTTATAAGCCTTGACTAAGGGGACCCCCACACTGTTACCAGACACACCCCGGACTTATATTAAGCCTAGCGCAGAACCGCGCGAGGTGACATGCGACTCATTCCGTGGTGGAGGGTCACATATGTATGGAATGAACGTTGGATTTCCCTTCTTTGAGACATGTGACGTCAGAATCCAACCAAAAACTCATATTTAGGAAGCTAGCCGAGACAAAAACAAATAGTGCGCGTTTCTGTGCGTTTAATAGTGAAGAAGGGCCAATTAAAACAAAGTTGTACCGAGAGGAAAATACTATTTTTTTGCAAAAATGAGCATGCATATGTACACCTTTTACAAGTAAAAGTCAACAATCAAATAATTTGCTGTTTAACTAAACATTAGCCTAATTCGTGTTATTTTAAGCTTTGTTTTTATTTATCCTGTTGTATTGTTGGTTTAAGTCTGCCTGTGTTTTATTGTGAAGCGGTTTTATTCTTTTTTCCCCCACAAGATTAAGACAAAACCATGTTACAGTGGGCAATAATACATTCTGTATTTTTTTCTGGAGCTGTTTTCTGCAGTCGATATCAAAATAAATACAAAAGAAAACTCTTCGTTCCACAACTGTGTATGAGATGTTATCCTTAACAGGCTTGTCGCAGTGATCTACACACATATTCTAATATGTGTAATACATAGACACATTAGTTGATTTATTAACACATTAATACAACAAGAACAACAACAAAAACATGGACAACATCCATTACAGCAACTAAGACAGCAACTAAGACCTCAACAAAAAACACAACAAGAACAACGATAATTATACAGTTTGTAAAACAATATTTACATAATGATTTAACAATAGCACTATGTCACACGCTTTCCTTCTTTGCCACTACTAAAGCAAACATGTGCAAGATTGTATGTTACACGCTTTGGAGCATGTGCAAAAACGGATTCAAACTCAAAATCGTCCCTCCAAAAGCCCCAAAATGACAACACGACTTTTATTTCTCCTGCTGTTATCGTTCCTTCTCTTTGAAAATTCTTCAACGCTGAGAATACTGAAAACGGCATCCCAGACGACAGCACTGTTTCCATACGCGAATTTAGCTGCCCTTGGAAAGTGGCTAGCTCACGAGGCCTGTTGGTCTGAATCTAGAAGGACCGAGTTATGAACAGATCTATATGACACAGATCATCCCCAAAGAACACACATTTCGCGCATGCAGACACAGACATACTTCATAAAGAATGCGATGCTTCACAAGATACAGACTGTGACGATGACTGTGACGTCATTCAATCATACCGAGACGTCATTCATAGTTGTTCGGTCACTCCCGTCAAAAAGTAGATCTCTCCACAATGGCAGTTTAGCTTTTTCAACCGTGAGTACGCACAACGTGTTTGTTCTCTCCTCTGTTGAAGCTGTGAGACATAAATGCTATTCCGACTTGGTCGTGTGACAGAGTTTTCTTCCACACTCGATTACCTGATGTCTAACTCAGCCTAACGGCTTCGTTAGACAATCAACGTAATCTCGTATGGAAGAAAACGTCTGGCACACGACTAAGTCTAAATAGCAAGTATTATCAACCCTCCTGGTTAACGCACACCTCATTTGTTAAATCATGGTTATTCAGGATGTTTGTTGTAGCTGGTTATAGGATTGCACTAATCCACCTTCACAAACAGAATAACAAAATAAAAGGAAATAAATAACACATCTAAAACGAAAGAAACAAAAGCATCATCAAGGGATGTTAAAACATTCAGGTAATTTGTTGGCGTGAAACTAAAAGATCGTCGATAATACTACAACCTAGTTAGCATCATCTGTAAACCAAGACGGGCCGATCTGGTCCAGACAAAGCATGCCAACATATAACACCGCTTTTCTTACATTCTCAAAAAAGTGTTCTGAGTTAAGTTTGTTATGATGTATGTAAAGACGTTTTGGATTCAGGAAATAATAAGGAACACAATTCAATCATTGTAAATATCTTAGTGAAACTACGATTTCAATGAGACCTGTACTTAACAAACCAGTTAATTAATTCATAATCTTTTTTTAGAATTAATCTCTCAGTTCAGACTCAGGTCAAAACATGTTTCACCAGCATTTCAATCAATTTGCTCACAACATGAGGTCGCCACAGCGCGGCGTCAATTTCTGAAACAAAAACGTAAAATGTCATAAACATCTTAGTGTTCCTGGAATTGCTCAACACAAACACACACATACACACGTATACCATCACCTCGTCTCGATTCCCGGTTTATGTGAACACGTTTAGTCAAATAATTACTGAATGTAAGTTGCAAACAGAAGGAAACAAATTAAGCCATACTCCTGACTCTTTGGTCGGATTGTTACAGAATATTGTAATTCAATCAAGTTGGCGTTTTAATCAAACAGATCCTGTGATTGGTCAGAATGCCCCAACTCATTAAAAAGTGCCGGTCATTAATTGTCGATGAACACTCGGTAAAAAAGCCATTAACAACCTGCTGGGAGGCAAATTGATACAACCTCAACTAGTCTCGGTTAGCTTTGAGGGTCATTTTACAAGTAGGAAATATGAAGGCCAACGAAATACCGAGACCATAAGCTATGCGAAGTGAGGACGTCGAATACGAGACGTAAGTTGATGCATGAATTCTTCGGACTACGTCAGTCAATTCCAAAGATCGGTTTTTTTTATGAAAAGAAATTGTTTTAGAGTTTGCTGTCCAGAAACCAGTCAAAAAAGAAGGAAAAATGTGTGTGAAAAAAACCAGGAGCGTGAACAGAACAAAACCAATTCTGTCTGTTTACAACCGCATGAAAGCAGGAAAGATCGTCGTCAGATTGAATTACAATAACATTAGCATTCTTCCATTTGAAACTTCTCGATCTTCATCGTGGATTGACGCCCTCCCAAAGTCTAATTGAAGCCAGACGGAGCGAAGCGACGTCGGGCTTCATCAATTAGCTCGGGCGTCAATCCACGATGACGACATCGAAGTTTCAAATGGAAGCATGTCAATGTGTAATTGTCGTGGTGAAAGATTCAATACAGCATTGTCATCATTTTGGAGAGCTTTTATTGTTTACAGGGTCAGTAACCAAAAACACAACAACGATTCGTATGGGTTACAATTCCAAGCGGGCCATGGTTTTGAGCTGCAGGTGGAACGTTGAATGTCACAGTCAATGAAAGCAGGGTTTTGTTTTTGATCTGTTGAATCATCGCGGTTTAGATTTGTGTTTCCGAGAATAACAATTGTAAAAAGTCACTCTCAAAGACCAACATTGATATTAACTGTGACGATTCATGATTAGTTATCAACAAAGTTTTGCATTGGCAATTTGATTTGAACTTACCCAGAAAGCATAATATTCTGAAGACAATTGTACACATCAAAGATAGGCTACATGTATTAAGAAAACGAGAGATTATGATCCATAATAACAATTAAGACATAGTGATTT
>NW_027125750.1:25000-26000 GCF_037325665.1 Littorina saxatilis
ATGTATTACTTGGTCTGAAAAAATGTCCATATTGTATGTTAATTTCATACATGTCTATTTTCACTTTTTGATAGTTTATTTAAACACACTTTGGTTTAATATTGTTGAAGATATTTCTGGAAAGATACGCAACACATTTCTTGCTTGTTAACATCAGTTTATATTAACTTTTAATTCCTGAAAGAAATTACCTCTGTCATAGACGAGCGCAATGGCCCAGTGTATAAGACACGGTTTTCTATACCGGCCGCGCCTGGTGGGTCAAGGGTAGATTGTTTTCCTAACTCCAAGGTCAACATATGCCTTATCCCCATGTGTATGTACTCGCAAGCAAAAGACAAATTACGCACGGAAAAGATCACGTAATCCATGTCATAGTCTGGTGGTCTATAGAAACACGAAACTACCTAATATGCTTCCCCCGAAAGCGGCGTATGGCTGCCAGAACGGTCATAAACGTTAACAAAAAAACACGTGAAAAAAACTATAACAACGCACGAAAGTACGTGTTAGTTTAAGCCCATAAACGCAGACGAAGAAGGAGGAGACCACTGTGATAGTGGAAAATACAATATACGGAAATCTGTAGTAAAAATAAAACGATATCTCGAATTGTATATTTCTGCAATTGGCTTGAATAGAATCCAAAGCTTATCAAGAGCCACTTACAACCATTTAGTGAACATTCTGCGAGGAACATGCTCAATGTCACAATCTCTCCTTTATGAACGCTGTGCGTATGTATTACTCATTTCTGAATAAATCTCAAACACAAATGTCAGTATTTAATCTGAATTGCTAAGAAAAGGTGCATTTCTTAGGCACAGATTCTATAGTCCTTCAAATAAATTATCTATACCATTTTTGTTATTGCCGTAGTTTTTGTTGTTCTTGTTTTTCTCGACGTTGTTGAAGTAGCCGTTTTCAACTTACCCCACATTGCCGAAGCACCATCAACAGGCAAGCTGTCAACGACACCCACATCAGCGTCTGGTGGCAG
>NW_027125750.1:26200-46200 GCF_037325665.1 Littorina saxatilis
CGGCATCTTCTCACGTTGTTTGATGTTCCCTGCGAACAATGGCAAGTACTTTTGAAGCATCCAATCGTTCTACTGAACTTCATTCTTTCGATCGCGTATCAGTTGCAGCTACCCAGCAGAAAAAAACCATTAACAACCGGGGTTTCGTGCCGTTCTCTAAACATGCGGTCACTCTCTTTCACACACTAGATCAGCCTGACTGCACGGCGGATTGAAACCAAAAACAAAATACTCTAAACATGAGTAAAATATCGTTCAGTTGTAGTCATTATTTCGACGGTTGGAAGTAAATCATCCCGTAAAAAAAAAGACATTTGTGAGGGTAGGTGTGGTCAAGTACATGTGATGTCATACCTTAACATTGCTCACATCCAAGAAACCCAATTTTGAGCAGAAGAACTTAGATCTCCAAATTCACACGTTTCTGACCAAACCACAAACATCTGCACTATACCACTGAACAAATATCCTTAACTTTTGTTTGTGTTCCCCAGGTGAAGCAGAAACTGCTCGCCATAAACAAAACTACTTGTGCTTTCACGGCCAGGCCAGGTGAGTAGTTTACAGTTGTTTCGGTTGAGTCACAGTATTTAGGACCGTTGCATCCTTACAACCGATGTATTGAAAATCACGTGGTTTTTAGCACAACATCCCTGAACATTGCTTAATTAAAACCTTTGTTTGGCTCGTGAAGAAATGTGAAAAGGAGATCCGCAAATACCCTGTGGCCCAATGTCCTATCGAACAATATCACGTGTCTCTTTATTCACGGAGACACGTTACCACACGCGTTCAGACCATAGACGACTGCCATCTACGCGATATCATGCAATGCATATTCTCAACGTATGTTAAAATACACACACACAACAAAACACACTTTCTCAAACAGACAAATCACCTGCAACAGAAATGCTGCTGTTCCAAAATGCTGCTGTCTGCAAAGGTGCCCTTGCTCCTGAAACAGCAGACGACCCCAGAGTCTCCACGCCTAGCGATCCCCCGTAGATGTCGTTTGTGATCATCAGACTGACGTTGGACCCCTGGCAGTGAGGGTTCCACAGTTCTGTGTGCAATCGCGATTCGTGTTGCAAACCTTTCCTTTCACAAACGAGGAAAAACAAACACACACACACACACACACACACACGCACACACACGCACACACACACACACACACACACACACACACACACACACACACACACTCTCTCTCTCTCTCTCTCTCTCTCTCTCTCTCTCTCCCCCCCCCCACACCCCTCTGTCTTACACATTATGAGTGGCTCACAATAAACGAATTCCGAAAATAACTCAGTCAGGTTTATATGGGTTGTGGGAGAGTGACCTTTTCTTGCGAGATGGCAGACAAACAATGAATGGACCAATCACAAGCGAGGCGTGTGCCGAAAACGTGTGAGACCAGCATCATAAAATGTAATACATATTGAAAAATGCATAAACAAACAAGGTAGCGAAGGATCCTCATGTTTAAATTAGAATTGCCATACAAACAATAAGAGAGTGAGAGAGCGTGAGGCAGACAGAGAGACATATAATTCTTGCCGTTTTGGTGAAGGCATACGTATCGTCTGTGTTCGTCAAGAGTGAGAGCACTGCTATGGACACTGAAATACATTGACGTTTAACAAGTTGTGCAATGATCTGGGATTTAGCATACAATATTTTGTGGTACTTTAATATTATATAATGTGTATACTATATAGTACATAGAAATATTACTCGAAAAGCAATCGTATACAAGGAGGACGATTTACATGTATCCAACGCAGATATATACTTATCTTTCATAGTATGTTCAGACATAGACTATCTAAGCAAAGCTGGTTAGGCATCCTGCATACACTAGGTGACTGACTCTGACTGCACTTGCCAAGATACAGAACAAGGAGTCAATATTTTGTACCCAACTCAGGCTACAGTTTGGGAGGGAAGTTTAGGACACGTTTGGAAAATACAAATTCTACCATGCTTGAGTGTTGTCATTTAAATTTTAAAGCCACCCTTTGCCTCCCGTAAACCATGAGTTTCTGGCCACGGACACTGTCTGGCTTGTACACACAGTACAAACACCCTTTATTTTAAAAACGTACCGCTGTTGCCCTTCATAAAGAGCGAGCCATTTTCAAAGAACTTATTTTGGCGTGGATAGACATATTTCAATCCAGACAAATCGAAACGTAGACCTAACTTTTCAAAATCTAACATTAAATTGACAGCTTGTTACACAAACATTGTTGAAACGCAATATAATAATGTTATCATCAAAACGAAGTCAGTGGAGTTCTAGGTTTTAAAAGTTTGAAAGTAAAGATGCATTTTAAACAAACAGAGTGAATGGGTCGACTTGTGCATGCAACGTGCAGCTCTTGTGACTTGATGACGGGGAAGTGGGCTACCCAAAACGATACAACTTTGGCTTTTGTAGATACTGGTCGACTGAGATTCCAACCATTTGATACTGTTAGTTGCTGTGCCTGTGTAGATTGAGTATTTCGCGCATGTACTTTAGCGACAGGAATAGTATTACATGTACATCAAATGAGCTGCATCGTACCATTACCCAAGCAAACGATTTTTCATTTGTTGTATTTGTGATTCAGAGGTACACAATAATATGCTATTGCAGATACAGAGTTGCATTGAAACCACAAACTCAGACCTAAATTCATCACGTATGTAAACAAAGGAAAATGGGTCACACGGGGCAACGAAGGCTCGGGGGTTCAATAAACCACGAGAACCGGCGTGTGGTGTACGCATGCCAAATAGCCATTCAAGCAAACTGTGTCATTGAAGGCTATTATATGTTATGCTATTGCAAGTGTGTTCCATAAGGTTCCATTTTTCTGTAAACCTCATGTGAGGCGGAGTGGGTCTTAAATCTATCAACATTTAATGCCGTTTAAAGTGATTATATCTGACAAAGAAACTGTCTCTCATCGCCCCACAAGCTATACAGTTCAGGTTGGGGGTTGTTATTATGTGACCACACACCAGGCATACCTTAACATAAACGTTTGAGTGCTGAGTTACTCAAATTAAAAACGGCTGTGTTTTGAGCAGGAATCCCAGACTGTTATTCTTATTATGACGCATTTTTAATTATCTTCCTACCTTTCGCCCCTAAGTATTTCATGCGCCATTTCAAAAGATACAGGTTTGAAATTGAGCCGAGAGCTACAGGATTCGTTTTGGGAGTTGAGTAGATGGTAACACACACACGGAAGGTGTAAGAGTTTGTGTGTTTGAGCGTTCTATTTTTTAAATCAGAATGCTGTGTTTGGTAGTCACTTCAGAAAATGATATATTCTCCAACGGAAATTGGGTTTGTTTCTGTTAGGCGAAGCATTATAGCACTGTATGGCACGGAATGTGCATGTGTAAGCTAGACTGTAGGTTTGACTTTCTCGTCATTTCATTATTTGGCATAGTTTCTGAGCAGATTTAAACACATCATTGCAAGTGTTTCTAAATTACAATACAGCGAATGTCCCTTAAACGTTGCAAAGTCCAAATTGTCAGAACACTTTTCAAAATGGCGCCTTAGGTATAATATATGTAACCAAGTTGAGTAATCGAGAGTTATCTACAGCTCATATTCGTCAGGTTCATGTGTGTGTGTGTGTGTGTGTGTGTGTGTGTGTGTGTGTGTGTGTGTATGTGTGTGTGTGTGTGTATGTGTGTGTGTGTGTGTGTGAGCGTGTGTGAGTGTGTGTTTGATGAAAATGTCAGATTTGTCCAATGGGAGGGGGTATGTTGAACCTTGGGTGGTGGACAACCGTGCGAAACATGCATCTACTTGAGATACAATAGTGTTATGCCCTCACAAAAAAACATACACATACACAGGCGCGCGCGAGATCGGGCGCATACCAACAAAACAAAAAGTGTTGTCTATAAAAACAGACTAGCAAAACTCAGATCTGACATCTATTCAAAAGTGGTGCTATTAAACATGATTGTGTCAGGATCGTACATTTATACAGAGAGTTTGAATCAAAAGCAATATGGAGGGAGGCACAAATAAATGCAGTGAAAAAAGACCTTAAACATACCATGACCGTGCAACTGCAACAAACAAAATAATGAATGAGTGAGTAAGTGTGTGTGAATAAATTAACATTTGGAAAAGACCACCAACACAACAACTGCTACTACATCTTCCACCAACACCAACACTAACACGACAAGTACTGGCACTTTTCCTCCATCACCAACATGACCAACTCGATCATTACCACCACTACCATCACCGACATCACAACAAACACTATCGCAAATACCTTACTACTATCTATGCATGTTTGCTCCAGTCACATCATCGTATTTATCATCATCATACTCAAAACTGTCAGCGTATCTGAATGAAGACTAGTTACTTAGAAATAACCCTGTTATAGATAACTCACTTGTTATCAATTTTTGTCACTATGGCCTAAATGAGTAAACAATCCAATCCAATCCAATTGCTGTTACCAGCTCACATTAACGATTATCTCAACGTATTGCATGCAAGTACCCATTTTCCTTAGATAACAAATATGAATATTGTACCACAGAAAATATTTTGTATATATCCCTGTTGACACAGAGGCAGCCCCCACCCCCTCCCTCCCCCCAACATTAAGCCAAATGTTGAGGGGAACATTCAGAGCATTATGCAAGCGTTACTGTGACAAACGGATTTGTACATAATTCAATATTAGATGGTTTAAACACATGTGTACAGATTGGCTTGCCATACTTGAAGTAGCACGACTTGACCGCGTGGCCTAGTTTTGTAAGGCGTAGTTTCATTGGCTGCTTTGGCCAATAGTAGAAAATAAGGTTAGCTTCGTGGTGTGTGAGGCGAGAGCGTACTTGGCAGTCAGACGAGAGAGACGTGTTCTGATGTCTCCGCGTTGGGCGATAAGCTGCTCCCCGAACACCGAGGTCTAACATCGAAAGACTAGTGTGGCGGACGAACCATGAGTGGTTCCAGGCTGTAAAGATACAGGTATTTATTGAATTGTATTTTGCTCAGTAATATTGACTGATGAAATGACGGGAAGAGTCATGTTGTAAATTGGGCTGGAAAAGCGTGAGCCGCTGTGTCAGCCATTTTGAAAAGGAAGGTCGAATGTTCTTTCGGTAATGAAGTTACTTGTAAATGAGCTGGTGTGAATAATATATCCGCATAAGTTAGTGGACGGATAGTTGAACAGTATTGAGAAAGAATAGCAATACTATTTCGTAGAAAAGTTTAGATAAGAATTGAGACTTATGGTAGCCTAAACTTTTTACGCAGCACCCCGGTCGGAGTGATGGGTGGGACCACTTGACAGCGGGAGAGAGAGAGAGAGAGACGGGCACCCCCTCTTTAGCGCTACGAGAGCGCAGGGTTGTAGCAACGCTGGAGTACAGGGAACTGGGTGAAGCCGCACCCCATAGCCACCACGAGCGGTATTGCGTGGGTGGTATGTATCCCGGGTATGTACCCGTTGAGTTTGTGGAGTTACCGTATGAGTGAACTGCCACCGAAGGAACTTAATCAGAAGATTGTGGAGTCACCGTAAGTGTGAACTGCCACCGAAGAACCATAATCGGCGAGAAGATTGTGTGAGACGCAGACGTCGTCAATTTAAGAATTATGCGACACGTGATGTGCATAACATGACACTGTAGTAAACAGGAACTGTAAACAATAGCAGAATTGTGTGGAGCAGGAACATTCATCTAACGTGATACAGTTAGTCTCCAACGTGTGCTAAGATATTATTCTTCTTATATATGAATGAACGTGATTTGTAGAATGCATGAGTAATAACGTATTTGTATTGTTGTATTGATGATTCATTACAGGTACGAGGGCAAAGGGCATTGAGAGTGTTTAGTCTTTGTGCTTTGTCTGAGTGTTGTGTGCGAGTGACAGTAGACAGTAAACAGAGTAGAGCACGCATATTTTCCATACACACACACACTTACCTGAAATTTCATCCGTAACAGTTACCACTGGTTACACGAAAATCAGGCTCTAATTCACCTTGTACGTACGTGCTTCATGTAAAATCGTGATGGTGATATACTTTACCTCCAATTCTCCTTTTCCTCATTACTGCATGGAAGACAATGGACAGACCAACAAGAAAAAGCAGGCCACATCCGATGGAACCCAGTATTATGATCAGCTGCTGATCTTGCGGCGCCCTTGGGTGCGTGAGGGCGAAAGAAGTGTCATTTTCTCCATCCAAGAATGTTTTCCCTAATGACCAAACAAAAGTTAGAGGAATTAAATTAGCATTAGACATAATTATAGGGCCTTTTGATCTGGCTGCAGTAAAAGAAATGGCAGTGTGTGGTATTGTCGAATGCTGTGCTTGCATGTCAGCGACAATTACAAAATGCATTGCAAGAAACACATGAATGACCTACAAAAACATGCAAGTGTGCGTATATACCGGTAGTATGGTTAAAATAGTTCACACTTACCACTTAATGAGTTTTTTATCTCAGAGGGTACAGTACTGGGTATTCGCCGAACATCTGAAATAGCAAGGAAACATTCGTACACGATTCAAACTATCATCAACAATAAGGAGATCGGCTTGAGGTTTGAAAGTGTCTTTGAAATGGAGCAGTAGACATTAAACTAACCCGATTTAAGCCCTCCAGATTGGTACCTTTGGGGTTATTCAAATTACCTAGTATTCCATTACAAACATTAGTCGATAGGTGACTTGAATACAGCAATTACTGGCAGGTTCAGGTCATGTCCAATGAAATAATGCGTCCATGTCATTGACGAATGTTGCGCGCCTATGCACAGGTGTAATTTTACAACGACGGGGGTCTTCGTTCCAGTCCTTTGAGCATTGAGAATACCATTATAGTTGGTATAAATAAACGTCAGTTTGCTCACGGCCATTCCGCAAAGTGTCAAGTGTATAGTTTAAGTAGTCCGACTTTTACCGCCCCCCCCCCCCCCCTCTAAAATGTGTTCCAAATGACCCCTCTGAAATTGTAAATGACACCAACGCGTTTCTGTCTAGAAATTGCCCTGAACCTAGCTGTAACTGCTTGGGGTGAAGGGTGTGTTTTCTACACATGGACATTCAGATCGTTTTGGGTTTAGAAAGAGAGAGAGAGAGAGAGAGAGAGAGAGAGAGAGAGAGAGAGAGAGAGAGAGAGAGAGAAATAGATAGATAGAGAGAGAGAGAATTGGAGAGAGAGGGCATAACTTACATGTGCAGTATCTTTGTGAAAAATCAAATCAGAAAGAGATGGTATTGTTGCATCGGTTTTGTGGGGTTGCCCTACGATTTCTTTGTCATAATGACCTGCATCAATGGAAATAACCGACACGGTTGGCCTAGTGGTAAGGCGTCCGCCACGTGATCGGGAGGTCGTGGGTTCGAACCCTGGCCGGGTCATACCTAAGACTTTAAAATTGGCAATCTAGTGGCTGCTCCGCCTGGCGTCTGGCATTATGGGGTTAGTGCTAGGAGTGGTTGGTCCGGTGTCAGAATAATGTGACTGGGTGAGACATGAAACCTGTGCTGCGACTTCTGTTTTGTGTGTGGCGCACGTTATAAGTCAAAGCAGCACCGCCCTGAAATGGCCCTTCGTGGTCGGCTGGGCGTTAAGCAAACAAACAAACAAACAAATCAATGAAAATGGTGATAGAGGGAAACCAGTCAGACAGATCAAGACACACACACATATACAACATTGATAACCGTCTGGTACCATCATTTGTGCTCGGAAATTGAGAAGATTCAGTGGTAAATGCACTTGTACAATCTGAAACATAATGAACAAAGAACCAAATACGTATCTTAATAGCAACGTCCCAAAAGAGTGAGAGAGAGAGAGGGAGAGAAAGAGAGAGAGAGAGAGAGAGACAGAGAGAGAGAGAGAGAGACAGAGAGACAGAGAGAGACAGAGAGAGACAGAGAGAGACAGAGAGAGACAGAGAGAGAGAGAGAGAGAGACAGAGAGACAGAGAGAGACAGAGAGAGACAGAGAGAGACAGAGAGAGACAGAGAGAGAGTGTACATAGAAATACCCGTAGCTGG
The DNA here is from genome assembly GCF_037325665.1 of Littorina saxatilis. Taxonomy (NCBI): domain Eukaryota; kingdom Metazoa; phylum Mollusca; class Gastropoda; order Littorinimorpha; family Littorinidae; genus Littorina; species Littorina saxatilis. Next base: position 34,276 of record NW_027125750.1, read on the forward strand.
GTTATATTTAACAACATGCGTTATTTTCTTGTTTACTTCACAAGAATGTTATCAGGGCAAAACATATATATATATCCCTTTGAATTAACATGCATAGGCAATGACACGAAAAACACATACGCACCTGGGTTATTTCCACGAACAAATATTGACAAAAGTCAATGAACTGTCAAAATAACACAACTATGAACATGCTCTACAGTGTGTATTGATTGAAAACAGTGGCTATATTTTCATGGAGACTTTGGAGACTTTGGAGAGTTCATGCAATACCATGTTCCGCAAACATAAAATTATATCAATAGTGCACATTACATGATAACACAAAACACATTACTGCACCCATTTCCATACCCAATCTTTTCCGTGTTATCTCAAAACCGCCAGAAACTAGATTAATAAACAATGAAAAGGAAATTTACGATGTGTTTTATAGTAACAAAACAACAATACATATTTGTAACATGTTCAAAAGAGAAAAGACTTGGATTTGTTTTAAATGTTTTATTTGTTTTATGGCAGAAAGACAAGGCATGAGAAAACACGTTTTGTGCAATCACCAGCTGTCTTTTTTGGAATTGACAGACTTTGCTCCCGATCATAAAAAAAAGATTGGGAAATAGACAAGTAAAACAAATACGTTGAAGAGACAGATGTAAATACATACAGGCAAACAGCTGAAGAGGCAAAAATACCGATCGGCAAACAGACAGACAGATACAGTCAATTACCTTGATAGTCGGGTAGCTGAAATCTGTAGCTTGCCAAAAAAATGGGACGCTAAACGTTGAGGGTTACAAGCATCCACTTGGTCTCAATGGAGAGTCTGGACGTGGAGTAGTGTAGTCTAGGTAGGTGGACATTCTGAATTTGGTTTGTTTGGCCGCCATGATACTTTTCAAAATGGCCGCCTGAAAATCTTATGCGGGCCATATCTCACGTGTTATATGGACTAAAGTGACAAACATATATGTATTTTGACATGAAGAATTCAAATATGCAAGAATAAACATGATCTAAGTAGGTGGACATTCTGAATTTGGATATAATGGCCGCCATGACACTTTTCAAAATGGCCGCCACATTTTTCTTCATATCTCAGCTTATATTTGGGATAAACTCAAAAACATGGAGTCAATTCCTATGTTTTGCATGATGACAAAGTCAATGGTGGCACAAAAAATAACCCTAACATTCACATTTCCGTACAAAAATTAAATATTTGACAAAATAGCTCTGTGCGATGTACGAATTTAGTAAGTATTATCTTTCTGAATTTGCTATCTTAGACAATGCCATATCAGCGTCCAAAGAGTTTACTCCATATTGCTTTGGAGAACAACAAATTGAAATCAATGATGACAAGAAAATACAAACATTGGGTGATGATATAAACTGAAAATTGTAATACTTCTGAAACACCAATGATACTATATAGCATAATTATCATGCTAATTATGCACTTTCAGTACACAACAACTCTGACTCTTCAATACACAAGAACAATGTCAAATACCATAGTACAACATGATGCACAAACGTTTATGCATTACACTCGTTAGGTCTTCCCTTTTTAGCAATGAACATGTAATGATGGCACAATAATGGGTATGTAACATTATAAGAAACGATTTGTCGCTTCTGGATCACTGAGTATGACAGGCTACATGCCTCCATGGAAACAGAACAATAGTTTCTCAGGCACAAAGTGGTATTTCAAGGCTTAGTTGCGTAGCCCTGCCAAAGTGTGTGGGTTTCTGCAGTCTTTGCATCGGCATGCTCTTGTGCATCCCTGTCCACTGGACCAACATCTGCAGCGTCTTGTAGCACAAGATGTGCAGCCACAATCTATGAGCTCGAGAAAACGTTGTCTTGTGTCAGTTGTGGGTGCACGACTCAGCAGGATTGGCTCAATCACGTCGCCAGTCTCCTTCGTGACCAGCTTCCATCCACTGTTGACAACAGCCGGTAGGTGTGGCTTAGTTTCCAGAGCCCGCCTCCACACAAGTGCCTGGTAGTGAGATCTCTTGATGTGTAGGTTCAAAGCATCTTGTGTCCCCACAGTTCTCAAGCGTTTTCTTCACGCTGTGGAAAACGTCGCATCGCAGCGGCTGTATGGACGTGTGCTGGGTGTTCGGGTTGTAGAGTTTGCAGACAAATGATTCTGCATCCATGAGCACTTCCTCCTCAGGAAAGTCTTCCATGCCAAGTCTTTGGAGAAGATGGGGATTGTCGAGGAAAACATTCCATGCAGATTTCTTCCCAATGCCAGCAAACTGGCTGGTGCTGTCAGAACCTGTGATTGCATGGAATGCCAGCAATGATTCTCTTTGTTGGTCAGTGATGTTAATTTGATGCACAGACACAAAGTGCTTCTTCTGGGGTGTTCCTGTTTGCATCCACACAAAGATACTGAGCTGTGGTTGGTGAGCGACAAGTAGAACAAGAACATCAGTGTCACGGCTGACGATGACTACTTGTGGATATCCTTGTTCTCTTGCTTCTTTGGCATGAAGAAGCATTCTGGTATCTGCCTCTTCATGCTCAGCAGATGACAGATGTGTGACATCTCTGTCAGATGACGACCAGACCTTTTCGGCATCAGAAAAGCCACCGCTCAGCACCAGCTCTTTTCCAGGCTCATTCCTGAAATTCTTTGCCAGCTCTTCGCAAAGGAAGTTGGCCAAGCTGGCCTTGTTCTCCTCCAATAGTATGAATCTGTCCCATTTGCCTAGAGCTTGAGTGCGTGACAGTACATTCCTTCTTATCCCTTTCTTGCCGTCCGTTCTCTTGCCTCGAGTCGTCGATTTGATTGTTTGTTTGATGTACCTGTCAAAGACCAAGTCAACTCTGGTGCAGGAGTGTGAGAAGTACTTGTCAACGTGTTCTGCAACATTGTCACTCCACTCTCCTAAAGTCTTTGCTCCCATCCGATTCCCCAAGACTTGTATCATCGCCATCCCATCAACTATGGTGCAGGTTGTGCTTGGAGCTGGAGCAGCATTCTGTGGCAAATTTTGCTGAAGTATTTTGGCCAGATCAGCTTTGTTTCTTGGCAGTCGCAATCTGCAGTCAGCAGTTGCTAGCGAGAAAGGCACTCCACAAAGCTCGTGTTCCAACATCTTGTTGATGTCAACATCCCGTCCTGCTTCCATAGCTGTTATCACACGTCTGAACAAGTCCCTGTCGGCTTTGAGGGCAACAGTGTTCTCCTTTCCAGTGTTGACTTCAAGTGTGTACATGCTCTCCAAGGTGCAGAGTTTCTTGGTTTTGATTCTGTCATGGAAAAGAGTCTCTTTCAGGACAAATCTTTTCTGCACAAACTCTGAGATGACTTCCTTTCCTGTTTCCTCTGCTGTTAGCAAGTCATGTTTCACAACATCACTGGCAACGTCACAAGTTGTGAGTGAAATCAGGTCTGGTAATGGGTGAGCAAAGGGGTTGAATGTCTGAAACAAGTTGATGAGTTTCTGTAGATCATCTTGATCCTGTTTTAACCTCTTTTTCCCAAAGTCCTTGTGTGCACAGTCGTGCTCGTCATCTTCATCAGCAGCACTAGACAGGCCAAACATGGCCTGAGTGTCCTTAGCCAGCTGAGACCTTGCGCTGAGTGTCAGAGACCACCTGTCCCTGGCTGTGTCTGTTTTTGTAATGCCAACAAATCCTCCAGCGACTTTTCCAGTTTTGTTGACGTGTTCTATCGCTTGATCATCTGCGATCTGGTTGAAAAGTTGTTTCGTTTCTTTGGTGACGAAATCGCCGGCCAAGAAACCCAGGTGCACTTCAGGCGCTGTCGTCAGAAGCATATTCATGTCCGCCAAAAAGACTATTCCCCCAACGGATATAATGATAGTGATCAAACGCTCCGAACCATGGGAGCATCTCAGCAAAAGATGATAGAAACAGTTCCCAGTCGCCATCGCGGAGAGAGCGAGTAAATCTCTAATGGAGACTAGCTTCATGTAGGTCCTCCAGTACTGGTAGGTTGCATTCTCCGAAGAGGAAGATTCGAACTCATCGAACAAGACTTTGACTTCCTCAATGGAGGACAACAGATCCTCCAGGAATTACTGGATGTCATTGTCATCTTTGATGGCAAAGCCTTGAGCGACTCTTTTTGCTGCATTCTGGAGGTTTTCACTGACCGTCTTCTCGTTCTCTGTGGCCCATTCTTTGAAGCGCTCCCAAAGAATGGACCACAGAGCTTCCACTGTGAGTTTGTGCATGCGGATGGCTCTATTCCAACCTTTTCCGTTCATGATGTTCTCAGCTGTCCCCTGAATTTCACGCAGAATGGACATATTTTTCGAAGTAATCATACAATGCACTACTTAGATCATGTTTATTCTTGCATATTTGAATTCTTCATGTCAAAACACATATATATAGCCCTTTAGTTTGTCACTTTAGTCCATATAACACGTGAGATAAGGCCCGCATAAGATTGTCAGGCGGCCATTTTGAAAAGTGTCATGGCGGCCAAACAAACCAAATTCAGAATGTCCTCCTACTTAGATCATGTTTATTCTTGCATATTTGAATTCTTCATGTCAAAATACATGTATATAACCCTTTAGGTTGTCACGTTAGTCCATATCACACGTGAGATATGGCCCGCATAAGATTTTCAGGCGGCCATTTTGAAAAGTGTCATGGCGGCCAAACAAACCAAATTCAGAATGTCCACCTACCTAGACTACACTACTCCACGTCCAGACTCTCCATTGAGACCAGGCGGATGCTTGTAACCCTCAACGTTTAGCATGTTGCACTTTTCTGAACTCAGCTACCCGACTATGATGTACATGCACTTACCGTCCGGATGGAGCTTCACGATTGTAGAAAACTTGTCACCATCGCTCAACTCACCAATTAGCAACAACTCTTCAGCTAATTGACTGGTCATTTGTTTTGTGACATTGAATATACCCGTGTCGTTATTGCACGCACACCCTACTGCAGAACTGCATTTGTTGTCATCGAACCAGATTATGCAAAATGACGCAGCCAAACCTGGTGTAGAACCTTTGAACACTTTTACGAAAACCACGTTGTTTTCGGAATCAGCACATTCGTTGTGAACATTTGCAGCTACCACTACGTTGCATCCTCTTTTGTCAATTTGAAACGTGCTTCTTGCTTCAAAAGACGCACCTGAGAAAGAAAATGGTTAATATTGGAACACTATCATGTGCCTTCGTTAAGAGTACACGAATATCATGCATATATACTTTTCATTGATGTTAACATAACCGAGTTCAGTTACTGTTCCTTGCAAAACAAAGAATGACAATCACACGCATTGCGATTGAGCCAGTTACTTTGCTAAGTTTTCATGTTCAAGCACTTGCAGATACTCGCTTGCAAATACTGTTATTTTTAATGTTAAACAAATGACCTAATTTGTGAGCACATTGTTTCTTAAATTGAATTATAGTTGATAAGTATATGAAAACACATCACCAACATAAACAAATCAACTCTACATTCATTAGCAATGCTATGTTCATCACCGATTACATTTGGGTTTTGTTTAGTGTTCTCTTGCTTTGCATTCTTTGTTGGTTTGCTTCCTTGTTGAACCCATCAGGGTATGTATGCATGAGAGGTTGGTTTGCGATTAATTCGACAGTTTTGAGCGATCTTCGAAGCCTTTCCCTCACTTTAGTATTCATAGGTCGAAATAATTTAAGGGCTTACTTTGAAAGTTAACGAGGAAGTAACTGAGGAGTGTTTTTACTAGAGCGAGACCAAGGTGTACGCATGCTACTGTGATTCGGACGTGCTTCCGTATAACATGGAAAAACATGTCTTCAGTATTGCGGGGTCGTCGACGACAAAAACAAATACAAGAAATGCCGTTTTCAAATACAGCACAATGAGCTGCGAAACGACACAAAACTCGTAAAAAATGTAAACCAGGCACCTTTCGTAACTTAGCTAGAAACGGTCACTTATTGCATCAAAGACTTTGACATTCTTGTTTAATACGGATGACATGATTCAAACGGAATGGCTCAAGAACCAACGAGTGGGCCAGTAACTGACGAAGCCAACATGATAGATTCTACTGACAAGAGTAACTCTTAAAATGGACCTTTACTTTATCCCTTAACCTCTTCCCTGCCTGTAAGACGTCAGCTGACGCCCTACGTAAAGTGCATCCCCAGTGCCTATAGGACGTCCACTGACGTCATCGCTTTATTCCGACTTTTCCTGCATCCGTGTCTGGATCAAAAGTAGTAAGCTATCTTCAAACGGTTAGCGAAACCGTTGGGATGGTTAAGTGTTAAGGAATTGCGTGGTACGTCATAGGGAAAGTCGTGTTTGTTTCCGATTGCTGATTTGCTGTTGGCTGCTCAGAGAGGTGTTTCCCTTGTAAACAATGGCGTCGCACGCTTCGCCGCAGCAGCCATGTGGTTCTACACAGACAAAGTACACAACTTAGCAAGCTCTGCAGCTGATTATGGAAGATGAGGGAACTAGTTATGATATTGATTTGCAGTCAGATGATTCTTTAGAGCACGAGGATGATTGTGACAGTGAGTACGATATTGATATGCAGCAGTTACTCGAGCGACTTCAACAACCTGACGCTGTGCAGTCCGACTCGCAGGTAGAACACGCAGAACCAAAAGACAGGTAACTAATAAAACAATACTATTCACAGTAGATGCAGTTTCAATCCAGATTCAAAATCCGCATTCATTTTCCTACAAAAACCCTATAACATGTACTAATTAAGCTAACTTAAATAGTTTGTGTGCTATAATTTTGTTTAAATTATTACTGTTCCAACCGCAAACATTCCTGGCACTGGGTATGCACTTAATTAATTGTTTACTGGCAGCGAAAAGGGTTTTAATCCCTCCGTTGTGTAGTGACTAATATTTCTGACATTAAATCTAACAATCAGAGTTCAAATCAAACAACTTTGTTTTATTTTATAATATTATTATATAGTTTATATTTCAGCCTCTGTTCCTTTTAACATTATTTTTCCTTTCCCGTTTTTCTTTTATTCAATTCTATAAATGTTTGTTCTGCCCTCATCATTTGGGTGGTTTCTGAAAGATGAAAGACAGCCATAGTAATGCCAGACAGGCCAACAAAGTTAGTGTCACAGACAGGCATTCCATTCCAAGACAGTCATCTCCCAGGTTTAACACGTCGGTCAACAAACAATGCCAGTAAAAGCTACCGCGTGCTCAACTTTCTTCTTTTGGAACTCACGACAAAAATGTTGTTTTATTTCGCCATGCTTACCGTTATCAAAGCATGGTCACTCTACTCAGGTGTGTCTTGATTTCCCTGACCTTGACCTTAGTACTTGCTCGAGATGCCACTACTACGGCGTTCAAATTACCACGTACACGCGAATAGTTTGGTAGTAAACTCTTGAAGTTCACACTTCAAAAATAGCATTTTCTTTCACTATTTTTGTCATTGTTCTTCTCATTGCATTCGGGCTTATGTGTTTACTTGGTTCACTATCTATTGACAGTTTGGAAGCTATCGCCGTACGCAAAATGTGCCAATCGTTATATAACCAACCAAATGAACGGGTACGAATTTTCAACAGTAGGTTTGGAAAATAAATATTCTTAATAAATAATAATACTAATTAAAACAAAACTAGCAAAAACGGTTATTTAACGGATCACTTGGCAGGCTATTCCTCCCAACTGTCTTCTATGTAAATGGACAGACACAACATACACATGAAAGTTAAGAACAATGAGAGCTCAGATTTGTTTTTTCAACGTTGACCTCTCTCGCATATTTTGAGACTGATAAAGCGATGTCACACGCATTCCTTTCTTTGCCACTACTAAAGCAAACGTGTGCAAGATTGTATGTTACACGCTTTGATGCCGACATCAATTATTTTGATAATGCATTTATTTCTGAAAATGTTTACCTTCACATACATTCAGTCACTACCTTAAACACTTATGTTTTCAGTATTCATTTCAAGTGATCACGAACGCAGAAAAATGGGTATCAAAGTGTTGTTACATTTTGTTGTGCATTCTGAATAGTGTGCCAACAGGCCTTGGTCAGTCAACCACGTTGTATCTGTGTACTTCGTGTTTGACGGAAAAAGAATAACATCAACCCCGTTCTCCTGTATATAACTGAAAGCCACATTGTCTTCTTCATTCAATTTCTGTTTTCAAAAGCTTCGTCAACGTTCCACTTACACGACAAGCTCCCTTTACCAAGCTTCAATTAAGAACCCTGAACACGAAAGGTCAAAACAAAACCATAGGTACTACTTTCACTATCGTCGTCTGCAACGAAAATCGAAAATGGCGAAACGCTTTGCTACATACACAGAGGACGACATTTCAAAGAAAAGATCGAACCTTACACCTGTGACTAGGAACAGTTGCATAGACAGTTCCGTGCGGATCTCACTACGTATCAACGTACATCCGGTGCTCAGGACCTACAGATAGGTGACGCTTTGCCTTTGGCGATTGAGACTTCGTCTTCAGCTCTGACACGCACGCAGACAGTTAGGCAGGTCTAATATGCACCAGCGGTGTTGGAAGGTTTTGATTTAGAAACACTCGAATGTTACTTCGACGAGATAAACGAACCAAAAGTCAAAAATGTACCCCAAATTCGGAAAATATTCTTTCAAAACAGCACTGTAAAAACCATCAACATCACTGTGAGAAAATAAACAATACTAACACAACCAGTTCCCCTGCAGTGGAACATTTCGGGTGGACTTTCCCACGACCTGACCTACAAAAATCCTCCGTGTTCGTTCGCGCTTTGCATTCAATCTGTGTTAGTGCGCGTGTGTGTTTGTGTGTTTAGCTTTCGTTGGTATGTGCTTTTTGGTTGAAAATAAGTTTATCTTTTTTCATTGAAACATTCAGAAACGTTGGTTGATACTTTGTTGAATGCATTCAACCAGAAAAGACACGAAACGCATTGAATCTATTTTCTGCGCGCATGCGTGTGTAGGATATGTGTAAAAGGGCAATTGTGTTTTTCAGTCTTGTTTTGTGCCTGTTATTTCGTCCTCAAAAACTCATTTCTGTCTTTCTATGCCTATGCTGTGAGACATAATCGCTATTACGAGTTAGTCGTGTGACAGAGAGTTTTCTTGCACACTCGACTGCTGCTGTCTCACTTCGGCTACGCCGTCGTGAGACATCTACAGTCTCGTGTGCAAGAAAACTCTCTGTCACACGATCAACTTGTAATAGCGGGTAATATCTTACTGAACTATGTCATACGTTTAAATCACCTGCTTCTTGTCACATCATGCATGTTTTTGTGTTATTTTCTGTCCGTCCACTTCAACGATCACTCGACCTAAGTTCTCGCAAATGTTTCGTGTTGTCAAATATTGACGTTCCAATGCAAATGGTGGCCCATTTAGTGTGTTTTTCTTCATGTATCTTCAATGAATACCCCCACAACAAAACAAACAAAGTCTCAGACACTGCACACAGGCCATTTATATTGAGGGAATATGATAAATAAGTGTAATCAACAATTCTAATGAAACGTTGCTCACTGATTTAGACTACAACGTGCAAATGGTGTACAACCATTGTTCATATCAGAATGTGCTTAATCAAACCAGATGCAGAAGTAACAGCATTGACGTAGAGTGTATGGTTGCATGTATTTACAAACAAAATAACGTTTATTTTTTTATAAAGACATCAGCCATTATAAATGTAATTTAAAACACTGTACTTGAGTTTTGGAAACAAATTGAATTTTATATTTGGGTACACTTGGATAAACAGATCAAGTTAACTGTGCATGAAATCATGTTTGGAGTTAAGAATCGAAAAATACATGCAACTCTGTTGAAAGAACTAAACTGTATAATTATGGTTGCTAAAATGTGCATAAGTATGTATAAGAAAACCAAGGCTTCAATGCCTCTTTTTGTTATCTTCGACAGGCAACTGCAGATCAGAAATATTTATTTTTGATTACAAAGTTCCAAGACAAATATTTAGTAAATTTTTTTTAATAAAAACAATTGTAAATGTGAACCGCAAATCATGTGTTTGGACTTCTGGTTGTAAGAATGTTTGTTCAGAATGGTGAAAGTATGGGGTGTGACTACTTTGATATTGGCATGTCTACGTAAGCCTATTCCTTTGGCAGTCGTCCTTGGCTGGCGTGTTCACAAAGGCAATGTTTCGTGTAGCGGAGATACAACGAAGAAAGTTTTGTGAGCGCGCCAGCCCCGTTTCTGCTGCAGCAGAGAGCTGTGCGTGTCAGCCCAGCCAGGCTCGAAAGGGCGGGCATGCGCAAGTCTATGCTTCCCCTTTTCCAAGATCCCAGCGAAGAGAGAGGTCAGGTTTTTGTTCTGCAATTATTTTCCACCTCCCACCCCACCTCCATCATACTGATGGAGGGTATCTAATCAAAGCTGCGCAAGTTAGGTAATCGATCAGTTTACTGCTCTACAATTTGTTGTTGTTGCTTATGCATGTCCTGCCAGGGTGAGCTGACACCACCGTTTGAGCTTCGGTGCAGTACCGCATTGATTGGTGTGGAACCGAAGCTGAAGCTTTAGTCCACTGATTGCATTGGTCCACAGCCTACTTCCCTTCGCCCTGAGTGGTTTGGGTTGAGTAGCGTTAAAGATTGGGTGTGCACGTTAAAGATCCCACGATTGACAAAAGGGTCTTTCCTGGCAAAATTGCTTAGGCTCAGTTAATAATTGTCTACCTATACCCGTGTGACTTGGAATAATAGGCCGTGAAAGGTAAATATGCGCCGAAATGGCTGCAATCTACTGGCCGTATAAAATTTTCATCTCACACGGCATCACTGCAGAGCGCCTAGAACTGTACCCACGGAATATGCGCGATATAAGACTCATTGATTGATTGATTGAGTAGCCCGCGACTGCGGTATCTGGCATTATATTCACCTTGAATTTTTCTTTATGCTTGACATACTTGACTAAGCCTGTTTTGACCCAAAAAGGTAGGTCAAGGGAAGTAATCCCCTGGCCCATAAACCTTTTGTATCAGTATCTGAATGTTGCATCATTCGTTTTTCCTGTTTTACGTCATAACTTTTGTTTATTATTCACTATTTGAATTTAACTTGCTTTTCTTTGAAAGGTTCTATTTGAATATTATTTCACACTACGTGGACTGAACCGCAAATCATGTGTTTGGACTTCTGGTTGTAAGAATGTTTGTTCAGAATGGTGAAAGTATGGGGTGTGTCTACTTTGATATTGGCATGTTTACGTAAACCTATTCCTCTGGCAGTCGTCCTTGGCTGGCGTGTTCACAAAAAAACACTGTACTTATTAATGTTTAGAAGGCGTCGCTCGTTAAATTACTCTTTAACAAGAAACAAGGTTTAACAAAAAATGCACTGTCAAACGATAATCCATACTCACAGAGGGAATTGCCAATAACATCGTTTATATTTAACGTAAAACACAGCAAACATTGAAGTATTTGAAGTGCCTGCATCTTCCTATTGATAGAACAACTGATAACATGTTCTCTCACATGGTGTATTCTCCTTTTGGCTAACAGATGCAGTCGTCCAAGTCATGTGACAGTATGTTCTTCCTTGTCCCATATGGGGCACAGCAAATGTTACGGTTTTTTTTCAGTAAAAGCAAGCACACTTAGGCCTAGTGTTAACGGACGTTTTTGAGCAGCAACAACAAACAATCCCATTCAAATTATGGATCTGCGTGCTTTACGTGTGTGTGTGTGTGTGTGTGTGTGTGTGTGTGTGTGTGTGTGTGTGTATGTGTATGTGTGAGTGTGTGTGTGTGTGTGTGTGTGTGTGTGTGTGTGTGTGTGTGTGTGTGTGTGTGTGTGTGTGTGTTTTGTGCGCGCATCTGTGCATGTGTGTTTGAACAAATTGACACTATATGTACACATTTATTTCCTTTTTGACATG
>NW_027125750.1:48700-66200 GCF_037325665.1 Littorina saxatilis
TCGTTTTAAAAACTATTTTTTCTTATTCCTTGTCGATTCATGATTCCCAAAACATATAGATATGATATGTTTGGATTAAAAACACGCTCAGAAAGTTAAAACGAAGAGAGGTACAGTAAAGCGTGCTATGAAGCACAGCGCAACCGCTACCGCGCCAAACAGGCTCGTCACTTTCACTGCCTTTTGCACTAGCGGCGGACTACGTTCAGTTTCATTCTGTGAGTTCCACAGCTTGACTAAATGTTGTAACTTTGCCTTACGCGGCTTGTTATTATTAAAATGCCTTTTGACGCACACTCTTCAAATGTTTTCAAGTTATAAGAGAATTGTTCGTCAAAAATAAATTCCAGCAAACGCAGAAGTGCAAAAGGAGTGTTAACGGGACGTTTTTTATATGAAATGTACCAATGCTTGTGAGGGGCGAATTAATTAATATGCTATGGAGACACAATTGTAATGTACCGGTCTCCTTACCAGAAAGCTTACCTCAATATACACATCATTTAACCAAATTGCCCCGCCCCTACAATAAAGCAGAAGAAAACATTCTGAAGAAAAAAGAAAACACAATAATGTGTAAGCCAATTACATCAAATGTGGAGAACAAGGGGCACAGCCGTGACTCCCTTCTTGATGGCCATAGTTTTTCATTACCGCAAGAGACGCAATCACATCGATTACAACATTAATTTTGTTTTAACTTGTTTTGCGTGAATATTGTTGAATTGCATTTTGATGGTGCTTACTTATTGTTATCTGAAGACATCACATTGTCAGGTTCTTCAGACAGCGAAACAGAACGATACAAGTCTACACCCTGTAGTCTAGATATTATTATATTCCCTAAAAGCCTCTTGTATCCGAACATATATGAAATAAGTTGTGTTGTGTAAAAACGCTTTTTATTCATTGAGACAAAAACATTAGCATGTGTCTATTCCTTATCAACATCTGAGTCCAAAATAAATTGTTTGATTGTTTGACCTTGAAAATATTGTCAACATGGAGAAGTACGTTAAATGGAAATCATGCTTTTCACTTTTGAATTCAAAGCTTTGTTCTGCAGACTGATATATAAGAGGTTTTGTTTTGTTTTGGTTTGGTTTTGTGGTTGGTACTTTTCTTTTATATGCACATGAACATATCATACAGCATTCACAAGGTTTAGCAACAGGAAATATGACTGACTATTCATTGAATTCACATTCAAACACACACATTCCTGGACAATATCGTGGGTGGGATTACGAAGGGAGGGGAAGAGGGGGCTCTAGAAGGGGTGGTTGTGGCAGATGTCCATACTTTGGAATATGCTGACACAGTGGTAGCATATAGCCTCAATATATTCATAGGGTACAATAATTGGCGTACACATACAGAATAATATGTGCTACGGGTAAATGGAATAGGGAAAGTCACATACACAATCTTCATAGGGTGTCAATAAAATCTTCCTAGGGCATCAAGGAAAAAAGTGTTTATATAAACACCATTCTCTTGAACATTTACAATAATTATTATTTACACTAGCATTATACTTGTCAATCAAAAATCTTTGTTTAACAATTTTCACACAAAAACAAGTGTTGTGACAGTCTTATTCAATGTGACTCAATATATACTTTGTTTGGCAAAGAGAATAAACAAATCAAAAACAACATCAGGATGTACATTGTCTAAGTATCCTCACAGAGCAAGTTCTTTTGACAATATCAAATTGCTTCAATGTGTGAAATGTAGGAATAGCCATTATGTGAAGTCAGACCAAAAAAGCTGAACTTGTGTGCACTCCCAAGACAAAGGTTCTAAGGTTTCCATTTACTGTGTACAAAAACAACAAAGGGGTGTATCAGACATTTTCATGAAAAATAACAGGCGTTGAGTGGGCACAATTATATGCACTATTCTGTATTATAATTATCTCAGGTATGTGTCCTGAGTTTTGTTATTATTGTCAAAAACACTTTTCTAACATATAGATCAACATTCAGTACATTATAGAATGTTTTCATGCACTCTAAATCAGCATCATTTGTCACCAGGTGGGTATAAATGTGTTTTTCTACACCGTTAGACATTGGTTTTCTTACAACATATTCACCAATATGAAAAATATTGTTTTAATTTGCATCCAACGTTATACTGAACTGAAATGGGAGAGAAGTACATGTTAACGATAGCGTCAACATTGCAGATTTGAACACCAATAATATATGCCTAAAGTTAAAGACAACAATCAAACATTCAAATTCAATGTAAGGCTCTTGCAGGTTCAAATAGGGTATAGTTTATACTGCACCAAGACAGATCACACAAACACCACACTACAGAGATCCTTCCTGGCTGTTTTTCACATTGTATGTTTTTCAGCTTTTTCCTCAAACTCTTTTTTTTCCAGGTACATTTCATTTTGTCCATCATTGTCTTCAGTTTGTGGTGAATTCTTATTTTGAAAAACAGATGAAGAACATTTTGCAAAGTGTCTTCTTGAACAGCTTGTGAAAGATCAAATGAATACAAAGTGTCATAAAAACATCAATATGTTTCCAAACTCACTTCCTCTCTTGTGAATATTATGTACAAGTGAACATAAAGCGTTTACAAGTTTTGTTACTTTTCCTTCGCTACTAATAATTCGCTGTAACCAGGACATTTTTAGAGATGACACAAAACATGTTAAATCCACCATTTTGAGCCTTCCAACTTCATACGCTGTTATTCTCTTTATGCTGTCCTTGCTATCCCACAGGAAAAAACCACTTAAATCAAACACAAACTTCTCATCGGGTCTGCTAAACTCATAAACAGATGAGTTAACTTAGACAACGCCAAACTCTTAATAGTTGTTATTTTTCCAAAGTAGGTTAAATTTCTTCTGGACCCGGACCTTAACAAACTCTCAATTTCTTCAAATTTATGTTCATAATGTCAGGGTTTAATTTCACTTACATTGGTTGACAAAAACAATGTCAAGAACTTTAAATGTTAATGGGTTCTAACTGAGCGTAAGTTCAGGCATACATTTAATATTACAGGCAGGTTTCATGGTATTAGGCCATTTTGATAGTCTCAGATTTGCTTAGTCTTTTAAATCCATATCTGTGAGAATCTGCTGTATTTGTTGTATTAACATGCAAACTAGTTGTTGTTTAAATACTTTTTTGAAAATAAAAGTTGAATTTTTTTATAATGTGTTTATTTATGTGCGTGTGAATGGTGGCGATCGTCAAAATACGGACGGATGAATTTACTTTTGCCACAGCATCACTAAACAAAGAACTAAATTCCAACACACACATGCACAAGTATCAATGCTGTGGTGGTTGAGAGTGCCAGAACACATTGAAATGATTGTTTTTCAACAACAATCGATATCCATAACACAAATTCTAACTTATACTAGCTCCGCAAAAAAAATGTATGGGGATTCGGATCTGTCCGTCCGCATAGCGATATCAAGAGCATCGAAACTAATTGTGATTTCACAGGACAAAAACACAAGTTTACCTAATTTTGTATACTGTAAATACAAGTTTGTGCACCCTTGAAGTGAGTTATAATGTTGCCGAGGTCAATTTGCCCTTGATCGAGGCACGGTGACCCGAGTTTCAAAGTTGCGATCCTGTCCGTCTAAACAATGTAACGATCGCCACATTTTTCTTTTCATTCAAAAACTAACCGTTTGGGGAGGAAGTGACCTCACGTTGTTTTACGTTGACGCTCGCGCTCGACAGAAAAAGACCGCAACAGTTTTTCAGTTAAAAAAATCGCAAAGTAATTACATTTTCTGAGGTTTTCTAGTGTCCGTCTAGTAACAATCGCCACTCTAGCGATCGCCACTGAGTGTTAAAGTCACATTTAACTCCATTTTCGACTGTTTTAAGAAACTATTTTGACGCTCAATCGTCACGTTTCAGTGTCGAAACACGTACTGTGCATTTGCAATCAGCCGGTGTGTCCAAACTGAAATGCGAGTGATGCCTCGATTTGTGGCGATCGCTCACGTGGTTGACGGACAGAAATACCTTCTTAGGGGGTAGGGGAACAGTTACTCCTCCATACAATAATGGTGTTTACAAATGATTGCAAACTTGTCTCTTTATAAACTGTTCAGACATGTCTTCTCTTCAATAATTTTCAGTTTTGCTCGGTTTGTTAATCAGTAAATGTTTCATCTGTGACAATGCTCGAAATGTTGACGTAATTCCAATGCCCATATCCTTCTCTTGTTACCTCATCTAGCCAAAACCATTGAAGATAGAAAGACATTTATTGAACAAACTAGATGCACAACACCAGTCTTAACACGTTTTGGTCTTACATGTATATGAAAATATTGATGGCCATGGAATGGTTTGAAAAAAAAGACGGTTTTTTCCTTCAAAACGGTCTAGGTCTGCCGGAAGTCGTATTTTTTCAAACCATTCATTTGAGAATCAATATTTTGATGTACATACAAGAACAAAACTTGTTAAGAATGATGTGGGGCATATTTTTTGTTCAATAAATGTCTTTCTATCTTCAACGGTTTTGGCTATATGAGCTATATGCATGCATAGGATGACCGTATTGCTTTTTTTGCGTTTTCAGGGTATGCCGCTTTGCGCCTGGTTTTTAGATATAAATAAGGACCAGGACTATAAAACAATTTACTGTTTTTAGTTGTAACAAACTCACTTTGTTGGAAAAGCATGTCCTTTGAATTGTGTGCCAACATTTATTTGGTAGAATTTGAGTGTGTAAATAGTAAATTGCTGAACACAATACTGTGAAACCTGCCTACAGTTATTATGTGAGTTTATATTCAGACTGCAGTGGTTGTCTCATAATTCATTTTCAGACCAGATATACAGGCAGATTATACCTCCACACATTCATACATGGACAACATGATTGATGTGAACTATCCGGCAGAGAAATAGGACGGTATCATCTGCAAACTGGAATATTACTATTTCATCATCTGCCACCTTTATACCTGTTATCTCTTTACTCTGGCGGATCATAATTGATGGACAGAAATTCGGCACATATTAAGTGAAAATACGTCAACAACAGAAAGCTGTTGTTGGCGGCCCATACCCTGACAGGAGTGACGGGCATTGAGTTGAGTTGAGTGAGACGGCGACAATAGATCTCCTTTTCTGGTACCTCTTTGTACAAAAAGCAACTGAAATATTCCCAAAAAACACACCATACACACAAATGTAAACATATACATACTGTAGTTACTCAGCGCTCTCTCGTGACCAGTTTATATTCATAGGACGAGCTAGACTGTTATTAGCTCTGCACCGCATGCAAGTTCGTTCGAAGCACGCCATTTACACACCAAGTCAATGAAAGCAACACGCGCACTTCCATTGGCTGCTAGCAGTCACGTTGTAGTGACTCACGTCACATTACATGTACGTTAATACACATCGCGTACAACACGCGGCTTGAAGTACCTCCTTTTCACTTCCCTCCGCAGATTTAGGCTTGTCTTTTGATTCCTCCACAAACAACAGTTTTATGTTACAGAGGCAGAAATATTGTTCGTTTTCGTTCGAGCGGTCGTATGCTAGCTTTCCGACGTAGAGCGCTTCGGCTAGTTTGTTGTTTTCTTGTTGCAGATCAAACACATAGCTTTTTGACTGATCCATCGTACCGATGAGAGTGTCCAATTTATAGTTAAGAGATCGTTACATCGAGCCGGGGACACACAGATGACGTCATATTGAAATGGGAGGGGGGTAGATTGCGGCTTCACCTTGCCATTCTTTTCGAAGTAGGATCATAATTTGGACACACATATTCTTCTAATATATCTCTTTCTTGATATCCCTATCTGTAACTGACCCTGTGAATGAAAAAGGACAGACAATTCCAGATCACAGCTCTCTATCATTCTTTGTCGATAAGCATGACCAATAACAAATAAGTATGTGTACATATTCCTTGCTACACTTCACAGCTCTCCCTCTCTGTCTCTCTCCCTCTCTGTCTCTGTCTCTCTCTCTCTCTCTCTCTCTCTCTCTCTCTCTCTCTCTCTCTCTCTCTCACACACACACATTCTCTCGCTCTATAGCTACTGTATCTCTCTCTCTCTCTCTCTCTCTCTCTCTCTCTCTCTCTCTCTCTCTCTCTCTCTCTCTCTCTCTCTCATTCTCCCTCTTTCCCTTGACAATAAATAAGTTATCATTCATTCTCAGATAGATCTACGCACACCCTGTTCCCGTTCACAGCTCTCTCTCGTTCTTTCTGTATTCTCTGTTTCTCTCGTATACCTTGAACATAAATATGTGTTATTCCCCTCTTCCCCTTCATGTCCAATATTGACTTTTGTTTGTTTATTGGCTAATGTGATTGACTGAATTATTAATCACGCCTGAGCGATCTTGTTGATCCATTTATTGATCCCTAAAACTAAGTTTGCGAGACAGCGAGACAGCTGTCATCAGAGCTGCGCCGATTTCACTGCCATCAAGAATGGATTCGAATTTGACCTGAAATAAACAAAGACAATATTTCACCATCTGTCTAATGCTACGTGCACATACAAGTCATGTTTAGCATGATTGTGTCATCAAGAGTTCAGACACAAAATAATATATTTGTAACCATGCAAACCTGTTATTCAGTGTGCACTTCTAGATATTGATCGAACATATTCAAGTGCGATTGACACAAAGGCACTACCCTGACAAAAACATCGGCACATGCTCAAAATATAAGCTAGGTGGCCTCATATCGCAGACAAACAGACAGACAGACAGACAGACAGACACACACACACACACATATACACACATACACACACACACACACACACTTGCACACACACACACACACACACACACACACACACACACACACACACACACACACACACACACACACACACACACACACACACACACACACACACACACACATACACACACACACACACACATCAATAACAGTGCATGCAATTACATTGAAGTCTGGCCCGGCGAATATTTTTGCTTGAGCCTTCATTTCTTCCTTGAAGCGAGGATGAGCGCGCCACAGGCTGCCGTCAATGGCGACTGTTATGTCACGCTGGTGCACATGCTTCACCATAGATGCTAGAGCTGAAATGTTTGACAATATAAAACCACACATGTAGAAAGTTCTTCCTTTTTAAATTGACAAATTCTTGAAATTAGTCTTGTCGTTTTGTAATAAAGGTAGGCCGCGGCCCCCTGGCAGATTGAGGGTGCATATTTTTCCGATCTCCCAGGACAACTTGTGTGCAAACCTGCTAGTGCCTTATCCCCTTTCTTGTACAGCTTCCAAACACTTATGGTGTCAATGTAAAGCTCCAGATCCAGTGTAATTCAATATTTCATGAGTTTATAATTTTCATAAATTATAAATTTATGACAAAAATGTATGTGTTTATGAACAAATCATAAAAGTTAGAATATGAACCCCAGCCAGCTGTCTGAGCTTCATTAGCTTGCTATTGTAATACTTAGTATCTGTGCAGAGTATTATATTTCTCAGGTTGAAATCTTTCTGTAGATTGTGTATTCAATATGTGCTAAAATCAAGGTTCGCGAATAATATTTTATTCGCATAAATATTATTTACACTGACTACATAATCATAAGCTCCTAAATAATCACTTTATTGAAAGGCATATTGAATGTCACACATGTGTGCCAAATTTTAGCAAGAAATTATGCTTAGTTATTTGTTAATGTTTTTTTTAAAGATTTACGCCCTCGTTCAGCTAGCTGTGCCACCTTAAATCAGGAGACAAACGTAAATCAGCTCACACACACACACACACACATACACACACACACACACACACACACACACACGCACACACGCACGCACGCACACACGCACGCACGCACACACACATACACGCACGCACGCACGCACACACACAAACAAACACACACACACACACACACACACACACACACACACACATACTCTGCCCCCCTCCCCCCCATACTCATACACAACAAAACACACTTTAATCCATCAAATAAAGTGTAATTGTACCTGCTGCGGCGAGGTATGCAGCACGTCGTAAGACGATTCTGCATACAAACTTGACAAGCATGCAGTCGTATTCGCTAATTGGGTCGAATTCTAATGCATGCAGCAGATCTCTTGTGACAAGTGAGTCTTTGTCTACATCACTGCAGAAAGAAAACAAGTCGAGTGAAGCGATAACAAAACATGTCTAAAACTAAAATATGCAATAGCATTACGACTTGTAGTTGGGTTTGGAACGTAGCGCATATCGGCCAACATTATTAGTCTCTGCTTTTCCATTTGTGGGGGAATTCACACTTCCGGTTCTTCAAGACAAATCAACAACACAAATGTCGACACAGTCGCGTCAAATGCATCCTTAGGTCATGGTATTTGTTATACAAAGGGACGTTATCGCTTCTCGTATTTTCCTAAGCTGAAAGTTATTAGGAATCTGTCGCTGTCTGTGCTGGAAAAATAATCGGAAAATGTGAAATATGTTACTGAAGCGATTTAGCATGTGCACATTTTATGCGAGGACGTTTCACTGAGGTTTTACGTTTGCAAAAGTGAGTGTCTGCAGCTGGTTTACGGTACACAGAGGTTATGTGTGTCTTCCAAAGATATCCATGTTGTTGTAAAGTGTCCACGGGTTTTATTCACGTGTTTTTGTTAACGGAAAGTTTTGGTTCTACCCACTACGGTATGGCCTTCATATTGGGTCTGCTGATTATACAAGTCGTGATTAAAGCTGGTACTTCAATGTTTCTATGCTATGCAATTATTGTGCATCAACTGATATGTTTTCCACACACACACACACACACGCGCACGCACGCACAGACACAGACACAGACACACACACACACACACAGACACACACACACACACACACACATACACATACACACACACACATACACACACACACACGAGCTTTTGGTCTTATGGAAAACAATCAATTTAAATTACACATCCACTATAAACCACCACCACCACCATTACTACCAGGGCACCATCAATAACACCAGCTCTCAGTCTGAGCATTACTCACAAATCGTAGATAACTTCATGAACAAACAAGAGCACCAGCAGTAACTCTAACAAGGCATTTTGTGTTCTAGATAATAATGCTTACCTGTCGATTTTCATGACATGCTCTGTTGGGAAACCTCGTTTCTCGTTCAATGCAGGAAGGTCGCCAAAGTAAAGCTTGAAAAGATAACCCTCCTTGACCAACTTCAGGAGGACCTCCCTCACAATCTCTCCGATGTACAGCATGCCGACCATTTTCTCCAAGCTGAAATAATCCGAGTAATTCGGAAACCACCATTGATGTTAATAAAGAACAGTTTAAAAACCCAACCTCAACAATTATGTTTGCATAACATAAGGAGAGAGAGAGAACGCTCAACGGAATATTGTACTAAGTCCCCAGACGCATGTGCAAAACAAGGGGGAGGAGGGCGGGGACTTTGGTTAATTAGTTTAAACATTACCGTTGGGGATGGGGGGAGGGGAGCAATATTTAGGGGAACTGCTTGTACTTACTGTCAAATATCAATATAGCTATGCTAATGGACACGTGGGGATATTCGGGGGCTGTGATTGGATGGTCTCACACATTCCTTTTTCCGATCATCAAAGCATAACCCTACGGAAGTTGGCCATGTTTGCCAATAGCATATCGGCAATAACAAAGACGCATGGTTCCAATTTATTCCACGTGTATAAAGTACACGCATACCTCGCCAGGTTTGTTTCTGTGACCAGTCGACAGACGATGCCATTTGCTTTGTGTGTGTTGTTGTTGTTGTTGCTTACTGTACGTGACGTACAATACGTGTAAAATCCAGTTCTTTAACAGGCAACAAACCTTGCAAATGTCCAGAAGCTGCAATCTGAAGCGACCTATCTCTGATTCTAGCAGACGATCTCTCCAATGTTTAACACAAAATCAGCAAATTCTCCTGTCACATAGAAGGTCCATTGTGTAGTGCAATGTTGAAATGAAGTTACCGGTCTGAAACATTTAGTCGTTTTTTTCTGAGACAATCCTTGTTCCCTTATCATCTACAGATTTACCGCAGTCTTCACCACGCGAATTCCCAACAGAAGTCAGACTTTGGAACATACAATCTACGTAGGCAAGCATGATACGTCATGACGTCATATGATTCCTAGCATATTGAGTGATGCCAAACATCCGGTTATCTCGAGTTTTCTCCGTAATACATGTCCGTGGGTTTTTCAATGGTTGGTTATTTCCGTGGCTTCATGCGGAAAGGGAACCGTCGTCTGCAATCAACGACATGGACCATTCTGGTACTTGTTGCTGACAAAAACATGATTTTAACACAGAATTATTTAATGTCAGAATAGCTATATACACGCTATTGTGTTTTCATCGTAGCAATAGGGTCCGATATTTAGACTCGAACAAGTATAATGCGACTCGTCTTCGACTCGTCGGCATTATACTTGTCTCGTCTAAATATCGGGCCTTATCGCATTTTTACTGATCACATGACAAAACCTGCCGTTGTCATTGGTCAACCAGGAACTGTATATCAATTGACATCGCGCAGGAAGTTCCCAGCGAATTTGATATCGTGCAGGAAGTAGTTTATCAATTTTAATTTTGAAGAATAAAATCTCACCTGAAGGAAACAAATGTCTCCCTTTTTTTTAAATCACAAATTTATAAAAGAAAAGTAAATGAATCAGACAGAATAAGCTGTGCAATGAATAAATTCAAACTTTTCCCACCCAGCTTTAACAGAGAAGTAGTAGAAAAGAATGTTACAATCTTACCGACTGAGGTAGTTGGAACAGCCATAAACAAAGCTGACCTTGAAAGTACCAGTAGTGGCAGTACTTAGAAAACTGTGAGATATCTTGCAGTGTTTCAGCGCACATCACTCACAAAAAGGCAGGAAATAAGCAGCCGATTTAAACAGTTCGCACCTGCATGAACCATTGTCCACCTTTCTAAGTCGTAGCCATACAACATGAACCGAACAACTTTCAGCATCTTTCAAACAGTCACAGCGCCGTCGGAGGACGCCATTTTGGATGCGTCGTAAGCGAGACTGAGCTTCGACAACATTATTATGCAGTCCGCCGATACCGACAAATACCTGGAAGCTTTCTTGGGCACAGAAAATGAGCCAGAGGACTTTGCTGATACTGCCTGGCGCACTTCAGTTCCTGCCATCGTTCAGAATTGTCAAATCGAACAGTCAAAAAGAGAACGACTGAGGAAGTAACTGGGACATTCTTCGCTGTTCTGGCAACTGACAACTCCACTGAACTTGTTAGCCTTTGTTGGTGATCTGTTTCGACCGTATATTTTTGTTCTTTTTTCATTATAAATGCCTTATTTTGTCAGAGAAAAAGAACCAGTTACTGAAAAATAAAAGTAAGAGCAGCAAAGTTACGAAAGCAGGAAAAGACAACCCAACATTTTCAACATTAAATACAAGGCAATAGCCTCCCTTGCGTTTGTCTGACTTCTTAGGTAGGTTTATGATTCCTACTGTTCCGACATTGAATGCGATAAAATCGTTATCGTTAGATTTGACTGTGATATCAACATTTATCAGTCTCAATGTCTCCAAAGGCTGAATCATATCAGATATCGGCTTACGTCTTGATCGGATATGATTTCAGCTTTTTCGACATTCAGACTGATAAATGTTGATATCACAGTCAAATCTAACGATACATAATACTATATTGCTACCTTGAAAACACAATAGCTGTTAACAACATCATTTAACATTAACGCACTGGCTTTACGCACTCGGAGTGTATACAGGGGTCAGAATTGTGTATACACTCCGGCTTTAACCTCTGGCCACTTTGCGATAGGAACGCAAAGCAGTTCATTATAAGAGTACAAAGAAGCGAAAACAATCTGATGTTGCACGGCCTTTGCTCTAACGTAGATTACATGTTCGACACTAAACCGCATCAGCACTCGAAGCGTCCTTCGACGCCATTTTGCGACGGTACGCTTCATTTTCGATTCATGGTATCAGAGTACGCTGGGAACAAACACAGACAAAACAAACACACACACGAAACTGATGTTTCATGGCAGTTTATTGTCGAAGCTCGGAACAGACTTGGAGTGTGTATCGACCTAGACACGATTGTATCCTACGTGAATCATTGAATCACCCGGAGTGGCACCTATGGCAGAGCGAATGGGACGAATGTGAAGAAAATAAACTTCATAAGATCGTCCCCCAGCTGTCGGACAGCCTACCTCAATGTCGCCTCAACAGAAAAGAAGAGACAGTTCTCTGTCGCTTACACATTGGTCACAGTCATATCACACATTCTTATCTGCTGAAAGGTGAAGACCCACCATATTGTTTTGGATGCGACGAACCATGGACATTAGAACATGTCCTCACCAAATGTGTAGACGTTCAAGAATTTCAAGACAAACACTACAATGCGGAAACGCTGAAGGTTTTATTCCGGGATGTTCCCCCGGACAAGATGTTTAACTTTTTAAAAGAGATCAAGATTTTTTACAAGATTTGAAGTACCAGAAGTGATAAAGATTAATTGTTAGAACCTTCTTTTACAGTGATAGATCTGAATGTAAATAGTCTGAAACGTAGAACTTGCCATGTGAAGTGAAAAAGAAAATAACTGCATCGGTCTCGAATAGCAGCTAGCATCTGCTGAAGGGACATTAAAACCCAAAAACCAAACCAAACCAACCACCCGAAGTGCGTGTAACTTTTGCCTAAAATTAAAGCTGTTATGTCTTGGTGAAAAAATGCAGTGCGTTCAGTTTCGTTCTGTGAGTTCGACACACACACATTGCCAGATATTACAGCTTAGACCATATTTATTAAATTTTAGCAGTGTTGACCCCAAGTTTCTACTGCAAACAACATTAATAGCAACATCACAAAGTACGTGTGTGTTGCCTAATATGGACCACCTTCAACCAATCGAACAAAATAAAAGCTAAAGGCAATCTACATTAATTCATTACGGAGCTTCCTAAAAATAACCTATAACTAGCCCTCAAGATTTAAACAATATATAATAAATAATCTTCTTTTCCTGATAATTGCACTTATTTTCACTCTGTTTTTGATAAGCGTCTTTAGTTTACTGGAATGATTTAAATAGTGCTCTCATCAACACGAAACATATAAATCTAAAGCCTATTTTGATTAGTCTGACTTGCATACTAAGTTGCATCATGTTTTTGTGAAGTATAGGGGGCTTTTTACAGTGATTCCTGAAGACCTCTTCGCTGGTCCATATTGGGCGCCCAGGCTCCTAATATGGACCATTTGTGATTTTGTCTGTATCTATTTTTTGCTGAATGTCTATCAAAGCTAATTCACTTTAATTAGGCTTAACTGTAAACCTAAGAGAGAAGGACTACCAAACACAAAATGAAACTTCTTCGCAAGAAAGCAAGCTAATTATCAGCATAAAACAAAAAGTGGTCCATATTAGGAGCCATTCCCCTACTTTTTAGGAACCAAACATGACCCCGCTGTGACTCCAACATTTGCAAGGGTCGACACAACTTGGGTCATGTTGGGAGATCATCGAACCACAGATTTGTACAAGATACAGGCTGTGAAGATGACTGTGGCGTCATTCACATATAGCTTTAAACACTTCTAGCCTTAACACTGCTCATCCCAAAAACTCACTTGAATACTCAAGGTAAGAAATGAAATATCTGCATTTAATTTCGTCCGTTTAATAGTTTTGTCTAATCGAGCTCAAAGGCTTTTAGGTAAAAGCGTCTATGCATTTGTTGACGATTGGAACACAGATGAGGTCGCATAGCAGTATGTAGGTTGAAACTATGAATCGGTACGACCTTCCATCGTATGGAGTCGACGCACGTGCAAGGATATGTATGTGTGGGAGGGGGGGGGCGCGGGAGATGGAAACTTGCTGTATGTTATGTAATGTATATATTGTGTGTGATACGTGGAAAATGTGATACTATTTATTTGCATGTGTGATACAGGGACAAAGTGATATCTGTAGGCCTAGGCCTATACTAGTGATTACTGTGTGTGATACATGAAATGTGATATGAATGCTGTTTTTATATGTTATACTCTTACTTTCTGCCTATGTCTTAATCCCAAGCGCAAGACAAATTCTTCTATGTGAAAATTGAAGCCAATAAAATTTGAGTTGAGTTGAGAGTTGAGTTGACTTGAGTGAACAGAGGGTCGAAATCAAGAGGTCACATTTGGCTGGCTCACATACAAAACTGGGTCATATGTCACCATTTCATTCAACTTTTCCTTCTTCCTTCTTGTTATTTTGCTCAGGTAAAGGTCAAAGTTATTGCCTACTAGGCAATGTCGCGCCAGATTTGCTCACTAGAATAACAGAGACAAATGAGAAAGGTCATGGGATATGCATTCGGTATTCTTCTTTCACATGGAACTAAATGTTCGAGTTGGTAACGCCTGTTTATTATACTCATGATATATCTCAGCGACCTGACCTCTCGTCTGAAACTCCATGCAATTAAACTCACACAATCACGCAGACACACACACACACACACACAAACACGCACACACACACACACCCACACACACACCCACACACACACACACACACACACACACACATACACACACACACACACAAACACGCACGCACACACACACACACATACACACACACACACAATCACATACACACACACACACACACACACCCACACACATACACACACACACACACACACACACATACACAAAACACACACACACACACACACACAAACACACATTCATAGTTTATTTGATGCCATTCCAAGCGAGGCAGGTGTCGACGGCGCTGGAGGAAAATATGTATAACCTTGCAATGACTGTTAATGGGTCATTCAAACCAAAACCCTATATACTTACATTTGTTGTTTGGGGCTCATTGAGAACGTAATAGCAGTCTGATCAAATTCAGTTCGGAATTTGTCAAGGCGCCCATTCTCCCCTAATGCTCCCCACTCTGTAGCAATGATCATCTGCAATCACAAATTATAGTACGGCAAAAGAGGACGAGTCCACAGGCATGGAGTTACATTGCCACTTAAGGCGAAGTGCGCCACTGAAATTTAGAGTGATGGGACTTAAACAGCCATTTTGAGTTGTTAGCAGTTTTGCACCTTTCAATCTGTCTACTTTCATGAAATGCATATGATTACACTATACAAATTCATCAAAGTCTCTAAAAACATATTTCATTGCACCAACCCGGCGAATTTTTCTGTCTTTTCATTCACTCTTCCGATAAAAATTCCGATTTTCAACCCTTGACAACAGACATTTCTGCTCGCCCAACGCGGGAACGTCGTATACCGTTTGAACAGCAGTTCTCTCCCCTGTGTCATTCGGCGGTTATTTTCGGTTAAATATGGATTCTCCTGGGGAAACCCCCCTATTTTTCAAACAAACAAACCACAGACACTTTCCATATACAGGGGTATGACGTAAATACCTGACCACATCACAAACAGAACTGAACAATCCACAGGTGTTGCCCACATAGAGAGAGAGAGACACACACACACACACACACACACACACACACACACACACACACACACAAACACAGAGAAGCCGTATATATAAAGAGATAGATGACAGTGTATTTTTCGCGTGGCTATAAATTGATTCGACCTTTGCACTTTTACAGTGAGGATAATTTACGGGTCCAATTTACGTTCTGGACACTGCGGTGACCTTCTAAAAATAGTAACAGAACGCCGGGAATATCCGAAGATGCCCCCTCATACTATAGTGCACCATACGAAGGAAGGGAGGTAAACGCTGAAAACATGGAGAAGATAAGGAAGAGTTATGCCGTAGTTGATCCCCCCAAAAAACCAAAATCCACCAATAACTCCCTAACCGTGTGTTTGACTGGTCCCAATTTTTGTAAGGACCGTCTCAGGAATGTATAGAACCTGTTCACCAAGTTTGGTGACGATCGGTCCGTTCATTCTTGAGATCTACTTGCGAACACAAACAAACACACAAACACACAAACAAACAAACACACAAACAAACAAACAAACAAACACATCGACCGAAACCTATACACACCCCTATACCGGGGGTGTAAAAATGGCACGTGTGAAAAGATCAACGCTCCGAAAAACACATCATAAAGGCAAGTGTACGAGAAGACAACAACTGAAGAGTTGCAGAGACAAGAGAACAACTAAAACACAATCGGTGACCAAGCGCACAAAATCTGGATCGACCGCTGTGGCATGCAGATCAAATTCTGCGTCAGGACTGAGAGTGTGTTCTTGGCGGTTTGACGCGAAAACAATTCAAGACGAACACATAGGCCTACACAGCAGCCACTGGTCAAAAGCGACAGGTCCAGAGGCTTCCCAAACAAGGAGATGTCTTGTTGATTTGGAAACCTTTGATGGTATTGACTTGTAAACGAACTTTGTTGTCCGCAATGTAAACAGCCAACGCTGTCACCATGCCCAGACTCAAAACAGAGACACGGCCTTGCAGTGTACGCGCATGTGAGGAAGTTGTTCCAGGTACCGCTGGATACCTTGCTTCCAAAGAAAGCGGTCAAACGGATTATGGTCTCATCAGGCAAGCCGTTTATTCGTCCAGACTCCTTGATATGTGGGCTAGGTGCTCAACAATTTAACAAATGTTGTGAAAGTTTAGATTTGGTAGGCATGGATCACAAAACCTTCCAGAAGAAAGCTGATAAACTCTATCAACGACTTGATGTATATCTACTGGAGGAGAAAGTATTCAGTGAGGCTGTCCGTCAGGTCAGACAGATTCACGCAACGCACAATGGAATGACACTCTTGATATCAGTGTACGCTACGACGGATCATGGCTGACCAGGGGGCACTCGTCCCACATTGGAAAAGGGTGTGTTGTAGTCTAGACGTGCTGACTGGACGCTCATGTTATGTGCAACTACTGTCATGTTTGCCAGACAACTGGAAACAAACTTCTCCAGGAGAAACCCCTGGAGTATGCTGCCTGGCTGGTAAAACAACTGGACATCTGTGACAAGAATTTTGCAGGTGAGTGCGTAGATCTAAACAGTATGTGTGTATGGTGCGTTTGTGAAGACGTTTGTTGAAATGGGGACACCCCGAAGCGTCCCGGTACCAAAGGGGCGGGGATATAGCTCAGTTGGTAGCGCGCTGGATTTGTATTCAGTTGGCCGCTGTCAGCGTGAGTTCGATCCCAGGTTCGGCGGAAATTTATTTCAGAGTCAACTTTGTGTGCAGACTCTCTTCGGTGTCCGAACCCTCCCCCCGTGTACACTACATTGGGTGTGCACGTTAAAGATCCCACGATTGACAAAAGGGTCTTTCCTGGCAAAATTGCTTAGGCACAGTTAATAATTGTCTACCTATACCCGTGTGACTTGGAATAATAGACCGTGAAAGGTAAATATGCGCCGAAATGGCTGCAATCTACTGGCC
>NW_027125750.1:68700-72652 GCF_037325665.1 Littorina saxatilis
TTGGGTTCGCTGCCCCAAGGACAAATTTGCATGCAAAAATCGCGTACGGTTTGCAGTCGTCACAGGGGCTAGGGAATTCAATTTTGAACCAGCGGCTGCTCTCAACACTGCACAGTTCTACGGCTTTACAACAGGCTGTAACATGAAAAGACTAAACAAGGCTGGGAGTGTAAAAGGGTTCTTGGCAGCCTCAGGTTCAAGAAAGATCAGCTAAACAAGAGACGCGACACTGTGCGTGCAGCTAAACTCAAAAGACAGGATGAGCTCATCAGACTACAAGGGGGTGCAGCATATGCTGCTGGGCAGTTTTAGGTAAGCCTGTAGTTACCAGGTGTCTGTGAAAAATACCTGAACTATGTTAACATTGATTTGGGGTGAATGAAAGAGCTTTGAAATGTTCTCGGCCTTGTTTCTCTGTTCAGCGTTTTTGCATGACCTGCTTTCTAGGAAACTGTTTTTCTTCAATCCAGCTGTTCAGAATGCAATGAAACTTAAGGGACATGCTTATCAGAGGACAACCTGTGGAATGACAACAGGAATTTTCTTTAAATTAATAAATAACTGTTCAGGCGGGTCATATTTACTAAAATTGTGCTGAAAAACATGATAATTCATCTAAAAAAAATATTTTATCAGAACTATTCATCCTAGAAAAAATCCCTGTTGTCATTCCACAACTATGGACTCCTACATCCTACATACAAAAAATCACATTCCTATGATTTAAGGGGAAGCTAAAAAACGTGTTCCTAGCAACCCATTTTGGCAGTTGGAGATTGCCGTTTCCATGGTAACGGACAGTGACGGTACTGAAAACGTTATCCGTTTTGAAATCGTATATGCCTTACCACTTCATAAGTATATAACATTAGCCTATGGTAGAAGTAAATACAAATTTAGATTTTAGTGGCTCCCTTTGCCTTAAAACAGCCCAGAAAATGTTTGTTTGTTTTTCTTTCACAAAAGTGTTCTTTGATTTGCAGGTCAGATAAAACAGTTTTTTGACTCACGTAAGTATAGCCTATGCGATGCTAAATTGTGTCTGTCTGTGCGTATGTGTGTGTGTGTGTGTGTGTGTGTGTGTGTGTTTGTGTGTGTGTGTGTGTGTGTGTGTATGTATGTGTGTGTGTGTGTGTGTGTGTGTATGTGTGTGTGTGTGTGTGTGTGTGTGTGTGTGTGTGTGTATGAGTGTGTGTGTGTGTGTGTGTATGTGTGTACGTGTGCGTGTGACGGAGTGATTGCGTTTGTGTTACTGTTTGTCGATTGCTTACGGGAGCCTTGAAGGCTTCGCCTCTTGTTCTTCCACAACCGAATGAACCACCACCTTTTCGCCAAGTTCATAATTGGCCAGTCAGACCAGTGCCCTTGTCGAACAGGCAGCATGACAACGGAACACCTGCTGCAGACTTGCCCACTACACGGAGGCCTCAGGAGCCAGATCTGGGCGGAGGCGACCACGGTGCAAGGGAAGCTCTATGGCAGTCTGGACGACCTACAGCGCTCGGCAACATTTGCGCGGAGAACCGGCGTTTCCATCTGAGTAATCGACAAGAAGAAGAAGAAGAAGTTCTTGTTGTTGTTGGTGTTGTTGTTGTTGTTTTTGTTGTTGTTTCGGTGTAAAACTGACATTAAATCTTCGAAAAACTGTCATCTTCAAGAACAAGTACCTCTGGTATGTTGGCAACATAATTATTCTCAAAGTTTCAAAGCAATCCACTAAGTCATTGCTCACATACAACGGTTTTTGTCATGATGCCCCTCAAAACTGACGCACACACACACGTTTTTGACCCCTCATGCGATCGACAACTGCAGTAGGAATAGCATAACACAGGCAAAACACCAGCTAAAGTTCAACACAACCAAATGTTCGGGGTAAATCATTAATTTGACTTTCTTCTCGTATGTAAAAGTGGCAAATTTGTGCCGATTGTGTTTTTGGTCGATTTTTAATTGGTCCCTTCCGTTTGTGTCCGGTCAATTTTAAGGGTACCCTTATTTGAGCGGTGGTCAAGTGAACCCTGTAACATAAATTTGTAATCCAAAAGGTGATGCAGATAGTCAAGTGAACGCCCTTAACTAGCTTAACAATGTTGAATTAAATGGCACTGGATTCAATGCTTTAATTTGCGTTCACAATTTGTGGCAATGATTTGTTGGTGTAGTTTGGTATAATGCAGTTGGTTTAGAGACCTGGCTGGGTCATAGTGTGTCAGCGATATTGTTGGTTATGCTGTTGCTCAAAGGGTTGTAGGGTCGTTGGGGCACTGAATCATGGTTGTTCGGGGGTAAAGGTACAAGGGAGGGGGGGGAGACACTTTTCACCTGTCTTCCGCCATTGCTCATCAGGACCACACCACCCAGGCAAAGCCCAAATGTCCGCAATCAGGGCTGCAGTTGTAGGTCTCTTGTCACCTACATCAAGTTGTGGTGTCACGGGACCAGGGGCAAGTGCCTCGTAGAACCAAGCGCATGTTTTTGGACGTTTTGGACCAACATTTCGTACCACCTCTGGCTCAACAGGTATAGCTAACAAGAGACTAATAGTTCAAGTGCTGATTAAAAAGATCTTGAGAGACCTACCTTTGCTGTGCTGCGTCCCTCTGCAGTACCGTCTGGTCCGTTGTCCTTGATGTAGCATCCGTTCACTCCCTTACCGAGGACACACGATATCATGCACGCCTGGTCTTTGTGGACACCCGCCATGAGTAAACCAACCGCATCATTTATGATGACCTTGATGGTCAACTTGCGGGTCTGTAAATTGTGAACACAAAATAGCTCACAATGCATCAAGCTTGTACATGTGAGTAAGTGTCCACAATACAATAAATCTAAAGATCAGAAATTTAAATACAACAGGAATACAAGTACAGGGTGACAAATGCAACCCTCTAAAATGCCAACAACTCATTTTGTTTAGTGAATTACTTCATAATTGATGCATATTGGTTTGAGATATGGGATTATGAGTTAAAATAGTTTCACGTTTTATATAGAATGGTCTGACTTTCGAAAATGTCTTCCAAATTCAGGCATTGACTCATCAAAAGTATTCGGTTTCGCATTTAGTGGTAGCCACACTTATGCGATGTTAGCCTTCCAGATTGTTACCTGTTGCTTTTTGCGAAGGGCCATGCATACACAAACTATCCCTAGGCATTATATGAGTTGGAACAGCAATTACAGGGTGTCTGGAAGGTTCAAGCTGGATGAGTGTGACTACTGATCAGTGTCAAACCTTCAACGTGAACGTGTGCATATGTCGTTGCGTTTGCGCACACTATTGTGTACGTGTGTTTGTTCATGTGTGTGTGCATGTGTGTGTGTGTGTGTGTGTATGGATGTGTGTATGTGTGATCATGATTGCTTGCGTGCGTGCGTGCGTGCGTGTGTGTGGGTATGTATTTGTGTGTGTGTGTGTGTGTGTGTGTGTGCGTGCGTGTGTGTCTGTTTGTGTATGTGTGTGTGTGTGTGTGTGTGTGTGTGTGTGTGTGTGTGGTCACATATGTCTGCAAACAT
The DNA here is from genome assembly GCF_037325665.1 of Littorina saxatilis. Lineage (NCBI taxonomy): Eukaryota > Metazoa > Mollusca > Gastropoda > Littorinimorpha > Littorinidae > Littorina > Littorina saxatilis. The sequence goes on from NW_027125750.1 coordinate 72,223, forward strand.
GACGTGACGCCCACTGTATTTGTGCAACAAATTTGAGAAAATGTATTCGCAAAATAATCACCGTAGTCTTTTTCTTTAATTGTTGATGAAGAAGTGTCCCAAAATCCGTGTCCAGAACGTCCTTACAGTTAAATCCTTTTGTCCACTTCGTTAGCTGAGCTGTAGTTAGATCGTCTTCGGCAGCGTGCTTGCAAGGAAAGGAGAAGACAACCGCGACGAATATTTCTCTGTCCCCCAGTTCTTGTTGCTTGAGAGTCACAAACATGCTGACACGGTTCTCGATAAAATTCAAAAGCTAAGGAAGGAACGTGAAACACTTCGTTAAACGTGATTATTTCCCAGCATGATATTAAGGTGTATTGTAAACACACATATTTCAACTTGCTTTGTATTTAAATGCGATTTGTTAAATGTATAATTGAAGAAGAAC
>NW_027125751.1:0-10000 GCF_037325665.1 Littorina saxatilis
TTTGTGTGTTATGCAACTGTTAGCGTGCGCTGTGTTTATGAGCGTCAGTGACTGTGATCTATTTATTATGCTCATTGTTTAAATTCTCATGAGATAAATAGATTTTAGTAGTGAACTTATGTTCAATTATGCTTATGATCGTGTGTTTGTGGTATTAGAAATGCGATGCGGTGCCAAAAGACAAATGTCCATGTTTATGTAAAATGAAAATGGACATTACAGTTTTCTTATCTTATCTTGTCCTATATTTTCCCCGTGCGGACGATTGTGTATAGCCTCCACCACAGATCAATAAAGAGATGAAAGCACACATCCTCTTGGACACGTTACAAAGTGTAAGCACAACACAATCTAGCTGTTGCCTGTGCAGAGTGGAACTGGTTTGCTGATTTCATTTTGCAGGTAGACACTCGTGTCAGTTGCGAAATGAATTTGTCTAAAGATATTTCCGCTCTGTCCAGAAATTCGCCAGACTGTAGGTTTTGTGTATGTGTCAAAATAAACCTATGCCCTTGACACAAGAAAAGGTTTTGGTGAACTGTATTGACTTACGAGAAGACTATGAAAACTACGACCATCTGATACTGTTCAACCTCTGCTCTCTATTTTCTCATCCTCATCCACTGCTATTTCTTCTTCTGCAAACCGTTCCTTTCTTCGTTTTCTCTCACACTCTTGCTCCCTCCATTTATTTTCTCTCCACTCTTTATCCCGCCTCGTTCTTGCCCTGCATCAATCATACTACTTCTTCTCCACTTCGAGTTTGCCTTCTCTCTCGTTTAAAGGTTTCATTTTGTCTTTTCTCTTCTCTCTCCGTCTTATTGTTTCTTTTTCTTCTTCATCTTTTCCGTTTTCGGAATTTGTCGTTTTTCGTCTTCTTCCTCTGTCCTCTCCTCATACAGAAGTGTCCATTTAAATTTCTCTCGATGACAAATCTTGAAATATAATTCATGGAGAAAAATGCTCCAAAATGCAGCGTTGTTGCGGTCCTTACAAGCTTTCGTTCGGCTTTTAAATCGATACCCCCCCTAAGAAATGAATTTCCTGAACCTTTTTTGGAGTTTACTTTCCGCCGGTTATATGCTTGAGAACTGAAAGGAAAAACCGCCAACATTGATCGTATCTCGATTTTCTTTCTCTCTGATTTTTTTCTTGTTTGTTTCTTCTTTAAATCTGGTATCAGTTTCTTTTCTTCAGTTCGACGCATGTATTATCTTTTCTTTTAGCGCAAGAAGATTAGAACTTAAATCGCAGAACAAATGAGGGTTACATGAAGATCCTATTTGTATTATCTTGCAGCAATCGTTTTTTGAAAGGGGCGAGAGAGAGGATGATGGGGGGGGGGGGGGGGGGGAAGGTGGAGTAGGTGGTGGCTTGGAGGGATGTATTTGGGTTTATACGCGTCTTTATTTTTTTCATCATTCTGCTATCCTCCTCTGTTCAGTATTGTGGCATAGTGGGTCACGCATCACTGTGTAGTGTCTCTGTGTAAGGTTCTCATTCTTGCAAGGTAACATGCAAATAGCTGGATTTGTTGAGAGCCTTTTAATCATAGCTTCCTTCAGATACAAGCATGGCTGCGGAGAGGAAGTGTCTTAATGACGCAACCCAACACAACAACTAATAAACAACTAATACAATCTACATCTCCCTTCTCAATGGAGATGTAACAAAACAAAGCAATACTAAAACAAAAGTAGCATGAAACTCTAAACTCAAACATAAAGTTATTAATTTCTGCTCTTCATACAAGGTATAATAAAATATTAAAACTAAGAAAACAAGTGCATTGTCAACTGTCTCTTTCCTTTCTTCCTGAATGAAAGAAAATAACTAAATGGTTCTGAGAAAAACAAAGAAAACAAGTAAATTGTCAATTGTTTTTTCCTTTTCTTCCTGAACGATTTTGATTTTGCAATGACTTCACACTGTCTTGATTGTTTGTTTCTGTGTTCGAATACAGATTCTGACTGCATTGTTGCCAACATCGGTCAATGTCAATGTGATCAAGTGTCAAAATATTTTGGATTTGGCTTCACAACTCTTCCACAGCGCGTCACCGTGGGTTGTGTGAGAGTATCCTCGAACTGGACCTTGGGCTGACTGGGTACTGAAGGAGGCATCAGATCAGGGCTGGCTGGCAATGCTGGTGGCGCAGGATGTGGAGGTGACAGAGATTTTAGAAGAGAGGGTTGTGGGTGACACGGGGCGAAGTGGGGTGGTAGAGATTCTCCTGGGCACTTGTGGCATGGGAGGGGTTGGGTTAGTTGCTGTGGGATGAACAGTAACTGAGTGACGAAGAGTTGCCTGTGGCAGAGGAGTCTAGCTGCCTCTGTTCATTGTTCGAAGCGCTGTCGTTAGAGATGGTCCACTGCGGTCTGGGTTCACGGACAGGCAGGATATGTTGTCTGTTGCGGACATAGTCTGCGCCGTCGGATGTGACGACATACGACAGAGGGCTGCCGCGGGCGGACTTCACAACAGCAAGCTTCTGAAATCCTTTTTATATTTAGTCAAGTTTTGACTAAATATTTTAACGTAGAGGGGGGAATCGAGACGAGGGTCGTGGTGTATGTGTGTGTGTGTGTGTGTGTGTGTGTGTGTGTGTGTGTGTGTGTGTGTGTCTGTCTGTCTGTCTGTGTGTGTGTGTAGAGCGATTCAGACTAAACTACTGGACCGATCTTTATGAAATTTGACATGAGAGTTCCTGGGTATGAAATCCCCGAACGTTTTTTTCATTTTTTTGATAAATTTCTTTGATGACGTCATATCCGGCTTTTCGTGAAAGTTGAGGCGGCACTGTCACGCCCTCATTTTTCAACCAAATTCGTTGAAATTTTGGTCAAGTAATCTTCGACGAAGCCCGGGGTTCGGTATTGCATTTCAGCTTGGTGGCTTAAAAATTAATTAATGACTTTGGTCATTAAAAATCTGAAAATTGTAAAAAAAAATTAAAATTTATAAAACGATCCAAATTTACGTTTATCTTATTCTCCATCATTTGCTGATTCCAAAAACATATAAATATGTTATATTCGGATTAAAAACAAGCTCTGAAAATTAAATATATAAAAATTATTATCAAAATTAAATTGTCGAAATCAATTTAAAAACACTTTCATCTTATTCCTTGTCGGTTCCTGATTCCAAAAACATATAGATATGATATGTTTGGATTAAAAACACGCTCAGAAAGTTAAAACAAAGAGAGGTACAGAAAAGCGTGCTATCCTTCTTAGCGCAACTACTACCCCGCTCTTCTTGTCAATTTCACTGCCTTTGCCATGAGCGGTGGACTGACGATGCTACGAGTATACGGTCTTGCTGAAAAATTACATTGCGTTCACTTTCATTCTGTGAGTTCCACAGCTACTTGACTAAATATTGTATTTTCGCCTTACGCGACTTGTTTAGTTTGCATGCGCACCACTTCACTGGGTCTCAGTGGTCTTTGGTCTTTTGCTGACTTGTCGTGATGACATTTCTGCTGCTGACGGGCGGATTTTAACTGCGTTGAGACGGAGGTGGTGTTCAAGGGCTTGGGTCTCAAGAGCTTTGTTGAGGTTGGCAGGGTGGTGCGGGTGCGTCGGGATAGTAGGCGCTGTGCCGGTGACCCCATGGCGTCTCTTGGGGTGTTGCGCAAGTTCAGAAGACCTAGCATCATGTCGGAACCGTCTTTCTTGCTTTTGTTTAGCAACTGCTTGGCCTGTTTGACAGCGTTTTCAGCCAGGCCATTGGACTTTGGGTAGTAAGGGCTGCTGGTGGTGTGTACGAAGTTCCATTCTTTTGCGAATTGTTCAAATTCATGACTGACGAACTGACTGCCATTGTCGGTCATGAGTTTTTCTGGGATGCCGTGAGTCGCGAAGAGGCGTTTCATTTTGCCAATGACTGAGCGTGAAGTGCTGTCAGGCAAAGAGTCCATTTCAAACCATCCAGAGTACGAGTCAACGACAACTAGGTACTGGTGGTTGTTCCAGTCAAACAGGTCGGCAGCAACGGTTGACCATGGAAGCTCAGGAACAGGATGGTTGATGAGAGGTTGTTTCTGCAGGTGGGCTTTGTTGCTGTTACAGGCGGAGCATTGTGAGACAGCGTGCTCAATGTCTTGGCGCATTCTTGGCCAGAAGACGATGTCACTAGCGAGTTTTCTGGTGCGCTCAACTCCCATGTGGCCTTTGTGTAGGCAACATAATTATGTTGACCGTAGCGTTGGCGGAATCACTGCCCGCTGTCCTTTCAGGATGATGTCGTTTTCAATCACCAGTTCGTCGCGGAAAGAAAAGTAAGGTTTGAGCTCAGGCGGCACACTACGCTCGTGTGCAGGCCAACCTTCTGTGATGAACTTTGCTAGTTTCTGCATGGTCGCGTCAGCCAGTGTTTCTTGTTGCAACTCCGTCATTCTGGACGGCGAGATGGATAGCACGGTCATGACGTCATGCTCAAATTCTGCTCCTTCGGCCGGTCCTTCAGGGTGAGCTCTGGATAGCGTGTCAGCCAAGAACAGTTCTTTTCCCTTCTTGTAGACGAACTGCAGGTGGTATCGCTGCAACTGCAGGAGCATTCTCTGTAGACGAGCTGGGGCATCATTCAGAGGCTTCTTTACGATGCTGATCAGAGGCTTGTGGTCAGTCTCTTTGGTCACTTGCCGACCGTAGATAAAATCATGGAATTTCTTGCAAGCAAAGACTGCAGCCAGGAGCTCCTTTTCAATCTCATCTGTGCGTATCTGGTTTCGGCATCTGAAAGACCTCGTGAAACAGGGGACTCGTTCTGGAGACATGCTGCACCAAGTCCGCTTTTGGAAGCATCCACAGACAAAACCACAGGCTTTGCAGGGTCAAAGAATTTCAGCACTGGAGGATTCGCAAGGTCATCTTTCAGTCGGTCAAACGCCTGCTGGTGCATTTCAGTCCAGTTCCACACAACGTCATTGTGCAGAAGTTCGCGCAATATGGATGTCTTCTCGCTGTAGTCCTTGATGAACTTGCTCAAATAGTTCCTCATGCCGAGGAAACGTTGAAGCGCAGCTTGGTTCTCCGGTGGCGGAATGTTCCGGATAGCGTCAGTTTTTTCAGTGTCAGGCTTCAGACCATCCTCGGTGAATCTGTGTCCAACAAAAGACACGCTCTTTGCTCGAAACTTGCTTTTGCTGAGGTTCAACTTCAGTCCGATCTGACGCGCTCTCTCCAGAATCTTTCTCAGGTTTGCATCATGTTCCTCCACGGTTGAGCCCCAAATCAGAATATCGTCGACGATGATTGCGCATGGGTAGCCCTCAAACAGTCTTTCCATAGCCTGCTGAAAGACTTCTGAGGCTGTGTTGATGCCAAAAGGCATGCGAAGGAACCTGTACCTCCCAAAGGGAGTGCTGAATGTGGTTCGCAGTGAGGAATGTTTGTCCATCTGGATTTGCCAAAATCCAGCCTTTGCGTCTAGAGTTGAGAAGACTTTTGCGTTGCCGATGCGTGATGCTACGTCGTCTGCTGTACGCATGGGATAGTGTGGTCGTTGAAGAGATTTATTGAGGTCTCTGGGATCCAAGCAAATTCGGACGTCACCATTTGTTTTCTTTGTGGCAACCATTTGCGAAACCCATTCTGTGGGCTCAGTTTCGCGCACTATGACGCCTTTCATGATCATGTTTTCCAGCTCTTCTTTGACCTTCGTCTCCATGGCCTGAGGAATCTTGCGTGCTGGTTTGACTACAGGAGCGACGGTGGGGTCTACTCTCATGACGTACTTGGGTGGAAGTGTCCCTAGCTTGTCGTCATCAAACAGGTCCCGAAACTCTGTAGTAATCTGTGCATGAAGCTGAGTTTCGTCCTCGTTCTTGAGCTCGTACACCGATTTGTCAAGCTCAATGAGCTGTAGGCGGAGGGCATCATGTAAACCAAGGATGGGGGTGGCCAGTCGATCAATGACTTGAAACGTGATCATCTGCATCGTATCGCCGATCCTGCAGTGAAGATCAACGGTGCCCAGAGTGGAGAAACGATCGCCACCATAAGCCACAAGGTTCACCGCTTTTGACTTGTTGATCTTCTCAGTCGCTTTCACTTTCTGAAAATGTGACAGCAGAAGGACGTTGCATTTTGCTCCGGTGTCAATTTTCAGTCTAATGTTACGTGCATTTATGGTTGCTGTGCAGTGTATGACGGCGTGGACCTCCCAATCTTCAGTAGCATCTTCCTCGTCATCAACAACATTCACGTTCTGACTTGCTTGTCGCCTTTGAGTCCGACTTGACTTACATACTTGCGCAAAGTGGTTCATCTTGGAACAGGCCGAGCACTTTTTTCCAAGTGCGGGGCAAAGTTCTTTATTTCGTGCATGGCTGCGGCCGCAGTACAAACATGGCCTTGAGTTGTTCTGCGATGGTTGAGCTTTATGAGTGACAGCATTCACTTCATGGCTCTGTGACATCTGCGTGCTGTGTTTCTCTGCACTGTCGTGGATGTGGCACATCTGGACTGCCTTGTAAAGTGTCAAGTCTTTCTCTTTCAACAGCTGTTTTCTCAGAGAGTCTGATCTCAATCCACAGACAATTCTATCACGAATGAGAGAGTCCTTCAAAGCTGCGAATTCACAGGTGTCAGCCATGATCTTCAGTGATGTGATGAAGCTCTGTACAGGCTCAGATTCTCCTTGAAATCTGGTGTTGAACCTGTGTCGTTCAATTATGACATTAGTCAATGGATCACAAAGTTCGCGGAACTTCGCTTTCAGCACTGCCACACTCTCTGGATTCTCGGCAGCCTGAATGACGTCACCATCGTTATTCTTCACCTCAGGCGCATAGGTGAAGGTCTTTGCTTTTTCAATAGCTTCTCTCCCTGCAAGATTCAACAGTATGTATGATCTAGTGCGATCGTTTGTATTGCCATGCGCTGCCTCGATATAGATGTCAAATTCAGTTTGAAAATGTCTCCAGTTTTCGGCAACGTTGCCGTCAAATGATAGTGGGTCCGGCTTTCGTAAGTATTCCATGACTCGGATTCAGATCTAAATCTTAACCACTGCGCCACACACTTGACTTTAAAATAATGTTCTGCCAACTACGTGTCCACTCCCACGCAGCTTGCGTATGTGTCGGGGACGGAAATAACGAATTGAACGAACAGCGCGTCGATTCGATTGTTTCAGTTCTTTGCAAAGATTCTACCTACTTGGTTGAAAATGAGCTGCACGATGTAGAGTTCGTGGATTCTGGTCACTTCTGACACCATGTAAGGTTCTCATTCTTGCAAGGTAACATGCAGATAGCTGGATTTGTTGAGAGCCTTTTAATCATAGCTTCCTTCAGATACAAGCATGGCTGCGGAGAGGAAGTGTCTTAATGACGCAACCCAACACAACAACTAATAAACAACTAATACAATCTACACTCTGGTCTCGGGTTCGATGCTTGGTAAGGACATAAAGTGAAAACTATATATGAGGTTTCTCGAATCGACTTTTCAAATGCAGATTCTTTGCCGCGTGTTCTAGAAATTGATCTCGATGACAAATCTGTCAAGTAATTCATGGGGGAAAATGCTTTTAAAGCGATATCCTCCACCCCACCCCCCATAAGACACGCTGCTCCGGAACCAGCTTGCGCACATGTTGCGAAGGTTGAACAGCAACACGAGTACATGTCTTCGAGCAAAAGTAAGACTTGCGCCTATTTTAGCAGAAACACACTGAAACAAACGTCTACATAGTCACCCCCACCCCAAAGACGGTAGGTGGCTGTTTACCAAGTAAGGATAACAAACGTACTGTATATATGGAACGATGAACACACAATGGAAAACGTGTTTTAGATTAACAATAACAGTTATATAAAATAACAATGACAATTATAACACTTTTATATCAGGCTACGTGCAATTTCCATTGCAAAACCAAACACCTGTGACATAATAATTAAATTCTGCATCTTTCGACCTGAAAGCAAATATCATGACCTTTTGCATTGAATGTGTGCTTATGTATCACTGCGCGCATACGTGAACTCCCTTTTTTGTTTAAATGACAGTCATGTCTTCAGAATAGAAGCACTTCTTAACGTGACCATTAAAAGGGTTTCAAGAATAGATTGGCAACATGAATGATACTTATAGGGTTTTGCATATAACGCCTACGGTGTCGTCTGCATCGAGGGATCACATTTCTGTGTTCACTTCCTCTTTGAAAACAAAATGCAGGAGTTATGAAAGTAGAATTATCTGTATTGTCCTGGAAGTGTGCTTGGATGCCAATGTCCGCAATTTTCTTGTGCGGATGACTTTAACGTTGTCAAGAAGTAAGTGTAAGGCAGTGACTTGAAAACGTCAGTTTCTCTTAAAGGCACAATCCTTCTCGGTAAAACAGTTGGGCTCACAGTCTCAGATGTGGTCAGGCTTTCACACGAGATAAGACCACGCCTTCACTTGGACACATACCAAAATCAACACCCTGACTGCTGGCTGTGGTCAGTTGGAACTCGTTGATGAATTCATTTCTTCAAAAGCCATCAGTGATTTGATTGTTGTTGCTTTTTGGGTCCAGCGGACCATATAGGCCGAATCTGGACCCCCCCCCCCCCCCCAAAAAAAAAAGTCATCAGTTGCATTTGTTAAATTAATTCGTCAAAAAAATACCTTCCCACTGTGCAGAGAGACCATCCAGGCTGTTTTGTGTTTGGTTTGTTGCCAAGTGGAGGGATGTTCTTGTCCAATGTAAAATCCTAGTAATCCTAAATCAGAGTAGGTGAGCCGAACTGTCAACGCGGGAAGGAGTGCGCCTTTAACCAAGTAGATTTGTCAGCGTTAGATTAATATTCTTCTTCTTCTTCTTCGTTCATGGGCTTAGACTCCCACGTTCACTCGTGTTTATAGCACGAGTGGATTTTTTCGTGTATGACCGTTTTTACCCCGCCATTCAGGCAGCATACGTCGATTTCGGGGGAGGCATGCTGGATATTTTCGTGTTTCTATAACCCACCGAACTCTGACATGAATTACAGGATCTTATCCGTGCGCACTTGGTCTTGTGCTTGCGTGTACACACGAAGGGGGTTAAGTCACTAGCAGGTCTGCACATAAGTTGACCTGGGAGATCGGAAAAATCTCCACTCTTAACCCATCAGGCGGCAGCGACTGGGATTCGAACTCACGACCTCCCGATTAGAAGGTCGACGTCTTACCACCACGCCACAGCGCCCGTCTCCTAATGACGTCTTCGGAACAGACTTGCAGCGTGCATGTGAAATGTAGACGTTTGACTTTTACACTTCTACTTCAAGGGATCGCGTTTCTATGTTCATTTCCTCGTTGAACAGCTACATAACCTGGTATTTAGCAAGTCGACTTCTCTGTGTTGTCTTTGAAATGTATATGTGTGTCAATAAGTACTCCATAATTCTTGTCATAGAAGCTTGTGTGCAGTGAAGTCAATTGAAAACGTGATGCTGTCCTAACCGAGAATTGTTGTGTGAGTTGATCAACAATGTTAAATATAGGCCTTTGATATGCTAGGAATAGATCCGCAGTATGCATGTGGAAATTAGGCCTTTGACTTTTATAATTATGGTGTAAAGTCGCATCTTTCTATGATAACTGTCCTTTAAAGGTGGTCGTCTACATTTTTGCTTTTTTAAAAATAATCTTATGGTTAGATTTCGCTAAAAAGTTATGTCAGATGATGAATGAACCATGGGGGAAAAAGTTATAGAAAAACAAATATATGTAAAAAAAAGAGATTATTTTTGGGTAGCGTGACTCACGCTTCCAATATTTTGTTTTCTGTTTGCTGAGAACATGTGCTTTGCCTAAAAATACTGATCAATCAAATTCATGTCACTATGCTTATAGCCACGCCCAAACAAGTGCAGCAACAGTTTGACTCTGGAGGTCCTTGTCTACATTTTTATACCGAAATCGCCATTTGACCATTAAAATGCAGAGTCTATTATCTACAAATATCAACAATACACCCCATTTCGATCAGGCAAGACGAAGCCAGTGTAGCCGTT
>NW_027125751.1:15000-17590 GCF_037325665.1 Littorina saxatilis
TAAGCATAACTTGTTGCTTGGTGCTAACAAAGTGTGCTTGCTATGCATTGTTGACGCCACATAAAATAATGCCATACAAAATGAGCGATGTTTGTTTAAACGATAACTCGCTCGACATGTCAACCAAAGCAAAATATTTTCTTTCGCAATGATTTACAGCATACAAAACTTCGTACTCTCAGATTTGTTTAAGTTCAAACTTTTTCAATGACGAGTACGCAAGAAACAGCCTTCAAATAAGTCTCGTCTCTTATGAGTTAATGTTTGCCAAAACTAGTGTCGCCTGTAATGTACGAGAGTCGAACTTCGTGCTCTCAGATTTGTTTAAGTTCAATCTTTCTCAATGACGAATACGCAAGAAACGGCGATAAGGCTGGAATGTTTGCCAAGACTAGTGTCGCTTGTAATGTACGGGAGTCGACCAGAATCGCCCGTTACGAATGGAAGTGATCTAAATGGACGTGCAGGTCGCCCATTAAGGATAGAAAAGTGGTCGAAAGCGACCCCATCAGTTTTACTTCTACTAACACCACTCGTGTAGCGAACGCGTCGTTACAAATCCAGACTGATTTTGGCCTGACCGCGGGAGGCAAGTCTCGCGAGGTTTTCCGAGGTGGCTGTTCCATCAAGCGGAAGATCCCTGTCGGTAACTGGCTGTGCCAAAGAATGAGCCTGATGAAGGAGAAGATCGTCATTTGTGGGTTTCCATTGCCTGTGCTGGTAGGAAGACCAGGGGAGAGGTCCTTCCCACCCATCTTTCAGGAGAGACAATTTCTATCGGAATTGGGGCTCCCCCGTCTGAAGGGCTTCCATATTCGTGCTAAATTGAAAGCGTTTGGAAGATTTTATGAGGTGAACTTTTCGTCTCTGTTGCGCGCAGGTCCTTCTCTTCCCCTTCTGCTTCGATCTCTTTCTATCTGGTTTCTTGTCCTCTGTTTCGATCCCCCTGCGTGTGTCTTTTGACAAGTTTTGTATTATGGCGCCACCGGTTTGATGGATCTATGGATGAGACGAGCTGAAGGGTGAAAGACTGAGCTTGGGGATTTATTCGTTATTGTGGAATATGTAGGATATGTGTGATAAAGGTGGGGGAAAGTGTCATTTAGAGGCGGGGGAATACTGAGATGCCCTTATCGATACCTACACCATCCTTCAAGATTTGATTCAGCAGACTTACCGATCTTGAAGTTCTCAAACAGGACGTATTAAACGCGCACATGCGTAGGGATTTTATTCTTCAGAACCGTTCGATGACAGATTCTTTTTAGCGGATGCACAAGCCATGCAGAAAATCCCTTAAAATGAAAGAGAAGCATTCCTCCTTGAAGAAAAAGCAGCAGCAACAGAAGAAGAAGAAGAAGAACAAGAACAAGAACAACAAGAAAAACAAGAACAAGAAAAAGAAGACACTGTCCGTCCGAAAAAATTACGAATAGTCCAAGCAAGTGCTGGTAATTTTGTTTCGCAATAGAAACTGTCTACGGCTTATAAAGTTTTCTCGCTCTTTTTCATTCCACTCTTTCTTTTTCATTCTCTCTTTCTTTTTTTTAAACTCGCCCCTAAACCCAGCACATATTGCCAAGTGAAAGCAAAATACAATTGCGAGCGAAGGGAGAAACGGGGATCACAAACAAGTGAAGTGAAATTACGAGACCAGCAGAGCGCAAAATTCACTGCAGCCAAAGTAGATTTTTTTCGGCGCAAGTAAAACTTAGTTTACATGGAGTGGAAAGGAGGAAAGGTTTGCTTGATCAAGTGGTATGATCAAGCACAGTGGGATTGTTATCAACGAAGGAGAGGAGGCGATGGATGCAGCAGTATAATTGGTACTGCCAGGACTACTGACCGACTCACAATTTGAGATGTACGTCCTCTTGAGACCAACCCGTCTGTCTTGGGAGAGGTAGAGGTGTGTCTAGTGTGTGTCAGGACTTATGTGTATAACTTCTGAGCTTTATTTATTCACAACACGGCAACAAAGTTACAGCTGCCATCCCGTCTGTCTTGGGAGAGGTAGAGGTGTGTCTTGCGTGTGTCAGGATTTGTGTATAACTTCTGAGGTTTACTTATTCACAACACGGCTACAAAGTTACAGCTGCCATCCCGTCTGTCTTGGGAGAGGGAGAGGCGTGTCTTGCGTGTGTCAGGATTTATGTATAACTTCTGAGGTTTACTTATCCACAACACGGCTACAAAGTTACAGCTGCCATCCCGTCTGTCTTGGGAGAGGGAGAGGCGTGTCTTGCGTGTGTCAGGATTTATGTATAACTTCTGAGGTTTACTTATCCACAACACGGCTACAAAGTTACAGCTGCCATCCCGTCTGTCTTGGGAGAGGTAGAGGTGTGTCTTGCGTGTGTCAAAATTTATGTGTATAACTTCTGAGCTTACTTATCCACAACACGGCTACAAAGTTACAGCTGCCATCCCGTCTGTCTTGGGAGAGGGAGAGGTGTGTCTTGCGTGTGTCAGGATTTATGTGTATAACTTCTGAGCTTTACTTATTCACAACACGGCAACAAAGTTACAGCTGCCATCCCGTCTGTCTTGGGAGAGGGAGAGGTGTGTCTTGCGTGTGTCAGATTTGTGT
>NW_027125752.1:0-9116 GCF_037325665.1 Littorina saxatilis
TAATTGTGCGCATGGATTTATACACATGTTCATATCTAAATCGAAAACTGGAAAGAATGATTCGAGGTCTAGTTTGTAGAACCGGCTGGCAACTTTCTCGTTCCTTCAGCCCAGGACGTTTACTCGCTTCACGAGTCTCCCAGCTCTTCATGTCGTCCCGCTTGCGCCCGGGAGTGGAGGTACTCGACGGTAACATCTGAGGAACAAAGGGACGTAAGCGCTGTGCAACAAGAGTGCGTGAGATTTGTTAATGCAGAACCAATCTTCTGGCACCTGAAAACAAGCATTGAGATGAACAAGCGACTTTCATCCTGTAAATCGAGGTTTGCTTGAGAGCGTAACAGATTTGTTTCACGGAATCTTGTCACCATTCGCTCGGATAAAATGTATGTACCGTTAGTGCTAAAATAAAAAAAATCATTGCAACACATCAGTGGGCAAAACATTCTTGACTCAAAGTTGAAAAATTTTTTAAAAATTCTGTACCCACCGATAAAAGGACAGCACAATGATACGCATGGTCGCTTAGGCCAAAAAAAAAAGAAGGTGTGGTTAAGGTAACATAGCCCCAAAAAATAGGGTAGGAAGGTAGGCAATAACTTTTTTTTTTTTTAACTTTTTTTTTTAATGTGTACAAATTAAACCTACTTGACAGGGAAATAAGTGTGCGACTCGAGCGCTTTCGCTTTCATTGCGTTTTCTGCACTCGGGTTTTTTTTGTTTTTTTTGTTTTTTTTGACAAATGTAATAAAAGGTTATAGGGTCGGCCCCTAAAAATAGGGTAGGTCGGGTTACCGTAACCACACCTATTTTTTTATGCCTTATAAAAGCTTAATCAGGTAACAGACAAAAACAAAGGACAACAAAAAGCAAAAGCAACACTGACGGAACGAACACGGACAAGGTTGGAAAAGAAGATGAGGGAAAACACAAAAGGGAAGGAACTCTGGCATCGGAAATAAAATAAAGGGGAGAGTAGTGGTTATAGGGCCCAAGCACACACACCGTACTCACCGATACAAGGACTTGACTATTCTTGACTCAAGTTATCCAATGTTGAGTATGGGTGTGTGCTAGATACCCGGTATACCCTATACGCAGGGGTTGGGCGTTTACTCGATACTACCCAATATTGACGGACTGTGTGATGATATCTTCTGCTATGGTCTGTTGAGACAGTGATATCAAATATCACTGTCGAAACAGACCAATAGCAGAAGATATCGTCACACAGTCAGTCAATGTTAGATATATTGCTGATTCTCTGGACATTTTGTATTTACTGTAAAGAAATTACAAAAGTATTTGTCTCAGTTTTGGCTGTTCCATATCCCTCCCTCTGATTATTATTTCTTTTTGTTCACTCTTTTCTTGTACTTTTCAGTATTTCAAAATGTCTTTTCTTTCAAAAAGTCTTTAGTCACTTGCTCAACTAAATTCTGGGATCATTACATTTTCATATATATTTGTTTGTTACATTTAGTCAAGTTTTGACTAAATATTTTAACGTAGAGGGGGGAATCGAGACGAGGGTCGTGGTGTATGTGCGTGCGTGCGTGTGTGTGTGTGTGTGTGTGTGTGTCTGTGTGTGTGTGTAGAGCGATTCAGACTAAACTACTGGACCGATCTTTATGAAATTTGACATGAGAGTTCCTGGGTATGAAATCCCCGAACGTTTTTTTCATTTTTTTGATAAATGTCTTTGATGACGTCATATCCGGCTTTTCGTGAAAGTTGAGGCGGCACTGTCACGCCCTCATTTTTCAACCAAATTGGTTCAAATTTTGGTCAAGTAATCTTCGACGAAGCCCGGACTTCGGTATTGCATTTCAGCTTGGTGGCTTAAAAATTAATTAATGACTTTGGTCATTAAAAATCGGAAAATTGTAAAAAAAAATAAAAATTTATAAAACGATCCAAATTTACGTTTATCTTATTCTCCATCATTTGCTGATTCCAAAAACATATAAATATGTTATATTCGGATTAAAAACAAGCTCTGAAAATTAAATATATAAAAATTATTATCAAAATTAAATTGTCCAAATCAATTTAAAAATACTTTCATCTTATTCCTTGTCGGTTCCTGATTCCAAAAACATATAGATATGATATGTTTGGATTAAAAACACGCTCAGAAAGTTAAAACAAAGAGAGGTACAGAAAAGCGTGCTATCCTTCTTAGCGCAACTACTACCCCGCTCTTCTTGTCAATTTCACTGCCTTTGCCATGAGCGGTGGCCTGACGATGCTACGAGTAAAATGGCATTGCGTTCAGTTTCATTCTGTGAGTTCGACAGCTACTTGACTAAATATTGTATTTTCGCCTTACTCGACTTGTTTTGTTTTTGAAGTGGGGAAGCAATAAAGAGGTCGTCGATATCAAAACTGATATCGACGGAAATGTCGTCGATATCACTTTTTCACTGAGCTCAGTTTTGCCCAATTGACCAATGGAAATCCACGTAACATATGAAATAGCATTATAAGATACTGTACGGTAGTTCAATTTGTGAATGTGTGTGTGCGAGTGTGTGTGTGTGTGTGTGTGTGTGTGTGTGTGTGTGTGTGTGTGTGTATGTGTGTGTGTGTGTGTGTGTGTGTGTGTGTTTGTGTTTGTGTTTTGTGTTAGCATGCGTGTGTATGTTTGCGTGCACGTCTGTGTCCGTGTCTTCTATTTGTGTCTATTGTGAGACCTATTTAATCTTTAACTTCTCTCTCTCTATTTCCCTAGCCCCCTCTCTCTCTCTCTCTCTCTCTCTCTCTCTCTCTCTCTCTCTGCCAATCCCATCGCCGCCTCTTCATATCCAGCCACCAGGATTTGCAGTGGCTGGACATCAAAACCATATCGGTAGCTCCCAAGGTGTGGGTCAGGCAATACACAGAGAAACATCACCTGAATATGCCTGGTGGGCAAATAAGCAGTCTTTACCACCTTGGTTTCCTCCCCCTATGATTTACAATCCACAACTTCACTCTACACGCTGGTTGCCATACTCATCCTTCAAAGGTCCGTATGTAAACAATCATGCAGCCTACGCATCAATGAACATTGCGTTTGAAACTTTGAAGTAAACAATAGTGCTATGATTCAATTTGACGCTGTCAGATCTGAATTCTTAATTTAGATCTGTTAATGGTGTGTGTGTGTGTGTAAGTGTGTGTGTGTGTGTGTGTGTGTGTGTGTGTGTGCGTGCGTGTCTTTGTGTGTGTGTGTGTGTGTGTGTGTGTGTGTGTGTGTGTGTGTGTGTGTGTGTGTGTGTGTGTGTGTTTGTGTGTGTGAAAGAGAGATAGAACAATTGATATAACATTGATATTATTATTATCAATCACTTCCCTCCTTGTGACAATGCTGATAGCTGAGCTATTTTTGTGTGAGAAATAATACGTACACTACTGCTAATTATCATATGGTCTGTTATCAATGTAATCAAAAGGATCTGATTACATTTGTGAGTGCATCATTATGATTATGTGACAGTATTGCTGCTACTTCTGAATTTATGGATCAACAAAGTGCTGTCATTGCAATTATCTGTGAAATGAACGGCCAATTATCTAATTCTGCATCATTTGAAAAAAAAAATGATGAGTGAAACTGAACTGATGTGTAGAATAAGAGATCTTTATTTGCACTCTTGTGTTCGTGATGGTGTATATTATTGGTCATTGAGTGTATGATAATATTGATTTGCTGACATTACTCAGTTTGATTATTATGAATTTCGAATTGTGACTATGCTCATGGCTGAGCTATCTTTTTTTTGTGAGAACAAAGTACGTTCACTTCCTCTGATTATCATATGGTTGGTTAACAATGTAATCAAAAGGGGTTGATTACATTTGTAAGTGCATCAATATGATTATATGACGGTGTTGCTGCTATTTCTGAATTTAAGGATCAACGGATTCCTGACATTGTAATTCTCTTTGAATTTAGTAGCAATTTATTTAATTCTTCATCAATTGTCAGTGAACTTATGAGTTCGACTGAATTGATGTGTTGACTAAGAGGTGTTTATCTTCACCTTGTGTATGTGGTGGTATATAGATTTGGAAATAGAGTGTCTGACAATATTGGGTTGCTGACATTATTCAGTTTTATTATTACGAATTCGGAATTGTTAGTATAACATTTATAATTATTGTTATTATACACCTGTATTCTTTTTTTCAAATTGCAAGCAACTTTTCAACAGGCTTGCATAGTCTGTGAAAAAGTAGTCACTTTTCATTACTTGCTTTTCGTCATTATATTAAAAAAAAAAAATTTAAAAAAATAAAAAGCTTTGAAATTATAAACATTACCATGACTTCAACTAAAACATCTTGGCCGAATAAGGAAGGGCTTCGCATAGGACACCTGAATATTAATCATTTATATAACAAAATGACTGATGTTTCAAATGTACTTTTTAATTCTGGAAAAAGTTTTCATATGTTTGGTTTTTCTGAATCCAGACTATCAGATAATGTGTTAGACTCTGACATCATTGTTCCAGGATATACTCTTATTCGTAATGATCCTGTTAAGGAGAATGAAACAGGCATTACTGTTTACATAAGTGAATCAGTTACATATAAACGACTACCTCATCTTGATGTTCATGGAGTTGAATCAATATGGATTGAAGTTAAATTAAAAAAGATCTCCGCCCTTACTGTTAGGATTTATTTATAGAAACCCTTCTGAAAGAGTAAATTGGGCAGATAACTTTACTATTATGATGGACTCTGCAACACTGGATTCTAAAGAAATCTTGCTCTTAGGAGATTTTAATATTGATTTACTGAAGCCACATAAAAATTGGAATGATAAAATTAATAGCTTTGATTTGCAACAAATGGTTCAGTTACCCACTAGGGTCATGGCTGTTTCTAAAACTCTTATTGATCATATTTATGTGTCAGAAAAACAAAATATTATTGAAACATGCGTTCCTATTTTATCCTGCAGTGATCATTATCCGGTGTGTCTTACCTGGTCAAGGAAAGGTATTAAAATCCCTAAAGCTGGACATAAAACTGTAACTTATCGTCGTTTCTCGCGTTTTAATAAAAATGATTTTCTCTCTGATTTAATTCACAGTCCTCTTTCTGAAGTCTATAGCTTTCAGAATCCTGATAAAGCTTTGGAGCATTGGTATAATATTTTTATTTCTATTTATGATAAACATGCACCATTAATTACGCACAGAGTTAGACATATTGAGAAACCAAAGTGGTTTGATCAAGAAACAGAAGATGCTGCAAACCACAGGGATTATTTGAAAGCAAAGGGTGATTTTGAAGGATATAAACGGCAAAGAAATAATGTAAGTTCCCTAAAAAGAACTAAAAAGAAAAACTATTTCACTGAACTAGTGTCATCTAAACAAGATTCAAAATCAATTTGGAAAGCCATTAATTTATTAACAAACAAGCGTTCTAATTCACACCCTACTGCCATGAAAAATATTTCTGCTGATAAACTTAATTTACATTTTTCTACAGTGGGGCAAAAAGTTATTCCTATTGATAGAACACAAGAAAATGATTTAAATACCTTAATAGATCATTGCAAATCTAAGAGAATAGAGGCAGAAATGCCGCTACAACACATGACTGTGTCTGAAGTTTACTTTGCACTTGTTCATCTTAAACAAACAGGAACCCGGGGTGTAGATAGAATAGACAGTAAAATATTGAAAATAGCTGCTCCTGTAATCACAGACACCTTGACATACATTTACAACTTATGCATTACCACCTCTTATTTTCCAACAGCATTTAAGCAAGCTAAGGTGATCCCTCTGTTTAAATCAGGTGATCCTTCTGATCCCTCTAATTACAGGCCTATTTCAATCCTATCACCACTTTCAAAAGCCTTGGAAAAACATATGTATATAAACATGCCCTAGCACATTTTGATAAAAACAATTTATTCCATCCAAATCAATCTGGTTTTCGCAAAAAGCACTCATGTCATACAGCTCTTATAAATCTAATTGATCAATGGCTAACCAACATAAATTCCAACAAATTTTCTGCAGCACTGTTTGTGGATTTTGCAAAGGCGTTCGATGTTATTGATCATTCTCTTCTCATCAGGAAATTGTCAATATATGGCATGCAATGCACCACCATTAATATTCTTGAATCTTTTCTTTTAAATAGAAAACAAATTACATTTACTAATGCATCATATTCAAATGAAAGTACTTTGAAATATGGGGTCCCACAGGGATCTGTTTTAGGCCCATTATTATTCTCCATTTATGTCAATGATTTACCACTTTGCATACGTAATAACTGTGAATTGTTTGCAGATGACACTACTATTCATTCTAGTCACCATTCCATAAATTATTTGTCAAAAACTCTCCAAGAAAGCATTGATGCACTCCTGAATTGGTCAGAGTTAAACCATATGTCTCTTAACCATACAAAAACAAAATTTATGCTAATAACCACAAGACAGAAACGACAAAATCTATTATCGAGCATTCCACCTCTTTATATTAAAAATCAAGTATTGGAAGAAGTGTCTCACCATAAAGTCCTTGGTGTAAAGATTGATAATAATTTATCATGGCATGATCACATTGATTACATCTGTAAGATTGCTTCCCCAAAAATATATCAGTTATCAAAAATAAAACATTTCTTGAATTTCCACTCGCGAAAGATTTTTATTACAATCACATCTTGTTAAATATTGATTATTCATCCACTCTATGGGATTGTGCAAGTGCTAATGTTTTGAAACCTTTAGCCAGTCTTCACAGAAGAGCAGTTAAGCTTATAATGCTAAAAAATCACACTCCTTCAGAATCTGATTATAAAAATGTGCAAGTATTACCATTTCAAAAAAGATTAATGTATAATAAAGGTGTTATGATGCATAAAGTGATGTCAGGATATGCACCGGAGACATTACGTGATAATTTTATTTTGAACTATAACAGACTAAAAATCATAACACCGACTCCACGTATTGACCTTTTCAAATCAAGCCTTCTTTATTCAGGTGCGGTCCTATGGAACTCACTGCCTATTTTTCTTAAGCATAAAACAAACACAGACAGCTTAAAAAAAAAATTATATGTCGCACATAATGCAACTAAACATGTGCTGAATGGTTCATCAATTCATTTAAAATGTATGTGCATGTTAAACAAAATTATAATAATATGCAGATCTAAATTAAGTTATGTTAAAAATTGACACTTGGAAATTGTACTTAAAATGCAGCATGACAATTTATTTTTTAAATTTGTATCTGTATATACAGTTATAATGTATTAAGTTTGATGTGATAGTTCTTTGATTATATTGTTTTCTGTTCTTGTTGACCCTATATTAGGGCGAGGGCTGGATGTAAAAAAGCAATATTCTTGCTTATCTATTACCCTCGATAATAAAGATTTTGTCTTGTCTTGTCTTGTCTTGTCTCTCTCTCTCTCTCTTCTCTTCTTGTTCTTTTTTTCTTGTTCTTGTTCTTGTTCTTGTTCTTTTACCTTCTTCTTCTTGTTCTTGTTGTTCTTCTTCTTCTTTATCTCTCTGTGACTCTCTCCCCCTCACCCCCATCCCCCGAACCCCTTCTTTGTTCACTCTAGCTAATCATAGGAGTGATATTTTATTGTTTATTCTCTGACACTTCCTACAGAGCTGGGCAATAAAGAAAGAGCATCCCTAGACCGCGTTGTCAATAAATCCTTCTCCTGAATTTTTACAACAGGATTTGCAAAGACAGCTGAAGTTAAAAACGCCAAAGCATACAAATCCCCGGTTCTGGAATGGGAAGAATGGACGGACGGTGTTTTCCAATTTGTCTAGCTTTTTATGTGACACCCCAACAGAGAAGGACACTAATTCGTGAGAATTCTGTAACAGAACTGAATTCAGCCAACCTTATATTTTCCCCCACCCTTTGAAATCTGGGTTTTCTTGAAAGGTTGTGAATTGGATGGCCCGCAAGCCCCAAAAGATGCAGTCAACTGAATTAGTCTGTCTCTGTCTGTCGGTCTGTATTTCTGTATGTATGTGTATGATGTGTGTGTGTGTGTTTGTGTCTGTTTGTGTGTGAGTGTGTGTGCGTGCGCGTGCGTGTGTGCGTGCGTGTGTGCGTGTGCGTGCGTGTGCGTGCGTGCGTGCGTGCGTGCGTGTGTGCACGCGAGTGTGCGTGCGTGTATGTATGTATGTACGTATGTATGTAATAATTTACAAAACCAACACAGCAACTTCAACTCAACCAACAACAACTACTACCACCCGGCAACAGCAACGAACAAAAAAATCAGTTCTGATAGCGATGATGACAAAAACAAGAACATTGATAACCACGACCACACCACCACGACCACACCACCACGACCACACCACCACGACCACACCACCACGACCACACCACCACAACCACACCACAACGACCACACCACCACGACCACACCACCACAACCACACCACAACGACCACACCCCCACGACCACACCACCACACCCACACCACCACGACCACACCACCACGACCACACCACCACGACCACACCACCACACCACCACGACCACACCACCACGACCACACCACCACACCACCACGACCACACCACCACGACCACACCACCACGACCACACCACCACGACCACACCACCACGACCACACCACCACGACCACACTACCACACCCACACCACCACGACCACACCACCACGACCACGCCACCACGACCACACCACCACGACCACACTACCACGACCACACCACCACGACCACACCATCACGACCACACCACCACGACCACACCACCACGACCACACCACCACGACCACACCACCACGACCACACCATCACCATGACCACCTCCACCACCACCAACAACAACTTGAGAAACATACCGACTTACTCGTTCTCTTATGATATTGTTTTTCTTTGATGTCTCCGTTTCTTTCTATTTTTGAACATTATTTTTGAAAATACGTTTTGAGATTTTGTATTCTTTCATTTTATGTACGTCAAATTATATTAACAAGAAGTAGTTTTTAGAAAGGACTAAACGGGCCTAATTCTAGTATCCTCGAATAGCACACACTTCTAGATCGAGTTATCTCCCCTCTTCCACCCTTCACATTCCTTCCC
>NW_027125753.1:0-4000 GCF_037325665.1 Littorina saxatilis
TGGTTCAATAACAAAGCAAACAGTAAAGTATCAATTCAATGAAGAAAACATTTTATCAAATCAACATTCACCCACTCACTGTGACTCAGTTAACCTCACTCTTAGTAGTCAAATGCACACCCTCATAATTATATAGTCATACCATTAATCATTTGCATGCAAAGGGAAACAATCACACACAAGTCATCCCCTTTCTCAGTGTCACACAATCACACATTAACTTTCACTCTGTCTCGTAAATGCCAGTCTTAAAAAGTTGCAGAATCTTTGGCACATCTAAATCTCTAAACACAAATTTACCTCCTGGTATCACATTCTGATCACAAGTAAAGTTGAACAAATGAGTTTAAAAAGTCAATAACACGGTGTTAAACCACCACCAGGTCTAAATCTCTAAACACAAATTTACCTCCTGGCAGTCAGGCACACATTAACACTACACATAACTACAAGTAACAAATCACAATCTATTGCAAGAATAACAGTTACTGAAAGTCCACACAAACTCACTGGCACATAACATTTTAATTTAATACATAAAGTATCACATTCTGATCACAAGTTGAACAAATGCACATCTAAATCTGAGTTATCTCTAAACACAAATTTACCTCCTGGTATCACATTCTGATCACAAGTAAAGTTGAACAAATGAGTTTAAAAAGTCAATAACACGGTGTTACACCACCAGCAGGTCTAAATCTCTAAACACAAATTTACCTCCTTTTCGACACACAGCACAATGCATCTCCTGTTTCGTGTCGTCGTACACGAGCCATTCTCTTTCTTCGCCGGTATCTGTCCTCTTCCATCTTTCCTGCCATTTTCTCTGCCGTGTTTCGTTATCATACTGTCTCTTTTTACCTCTTTTTTCATCGTCCGTTCTCTGTTTTTTTTTGCGGCGGGGGAGTGACAGTGTCAATAAATCTCCACATGTTTACAAGCGTGTGCACAGCCGTACAGTACGAAGTTTGAATGCGAGTGGGGAACTTCCGGAGGTGGTCGCGTTAGACGCGAGAAACATGGCGTCCGATATTATAGCACACGAACCGCGCGAGATCTTTGTTCGCCGGCCGTTCCGATCGACTGCGTTCATCGAAATTTGAACTCGCCAGGCGGGCGATTTCAGAGGAATTTCGAACTCGCCCGATGCGATTTGAAGTCGCCGCTGGCGAGCGGGCGAGCGCCAAAACTCAGCCCTGCACACACACACACACACACAGGCTACACACACACATGCGTGCGCGCGAAACAAGTCTTCAAAGGGAGACCATCACTACCAAACTATCACTCAGCACCCTTTCACGTAGTTGTCTTTCCTGCCACCACGCGTCAAGGCCTTGGAGAAAGGTCTGCCCAACACACGCGCAGCGAGAACGGATTTCTCCCCATAGCCCCGTAAGCTCAGTGGACAGTTGACAGTGTCAAGAAGTTCACTCGCTGCGGTTGCTGCAAAATGCACGTGCAAATCGTGAAGCCTTCCTGCAGTGATAAAAGAAAGCTCGCAGTTTTTCAGGAACTTGGATAGCTTCAGAGCAACAGAGTTCGTTACTATGGGTGAACGATTTTGTGACGTGAAGCGCTGGTGTGACGTTTTATTCGGTGTCGTCATTTTAGTGACGTGTCCTACTTTCGTCATCAATGTGGAAACCTACAGTCTCAATGGTAAGTGTGAGTTTGTTTTGGGAAGGGAAGAGGGGGGGGGGGGGGGGGGAGAGAAAGAGAGAGAGTGTGTCCTGGGATGCTTGTATGGTTGTGTGTGTATACGTGTGTTTGTGTGACGTGTGTGTGTGTGTCACTGTGTGTGTGTGTATGTAGTGTGTGCGTGTGTGTGTGTGGGTGTGTGTATGTAGTGTGTGTGTGTGTGTGTGTGCGTGCGTACGTTCATGCGTACGTTCATGCGTACGTGTGTGTACAGTGTGAGTGTGTATGTGTGTACGTGTGCACGTGCGTGTATATATATATGTGTGTGTGATTGAGAGAGAGAGAGAGAGAGAGAGAGAGAGAGAGAGAGAGAGAGAGAGAGAGAGAGAGAGAGAGAGAGAGAGAGAGAGAGTGTGTGTATGTCTGCACGCGCGCACGCGCGCGCGCGCGCGTGTGTGTGTGTGTGTGTGTGTGTGTAAAAGTATGTGTGTGTGTTTGCGTGCGGATGTGTGTTTGTAAGCTTATGTGTGAGCCTGCCTTAGTATATTTAACTCAACTCTGTCTTAGCGCCTGTGTGACTTTGCACTTTAGTACGTACACATTCCATCAAACCAAAAATCAAAACCATCTCTCATTTTTATATTTAGTCAAGTTTTGACTAAATATTTTAACATCGAGGGGGAATCGAAACGAGGGTCGTGGTGTATGTGTGTGTGTGTGTGCGTGTGTGCGTGTGTGTGTGTGTGTAGAGCGATTCAGACTAAACTACTGGACCGATCTTTATGAAATTTGACATGAGAGTTCCTGGGTATGAAATCCCCATACGTTTTTTTCATTTTTTTGATAAATGTCTTTGATGACGTCATATCCGGCTTTTCGTGAAAGTTGAGGCGGCACTGTCACGCCCTCATTTTTCAACCAAATTGGTTGAAATTTTGGTCAGGTAATCTTCGACAAAGCCCGGACTTCGGTATTGCATTTCAGCTTGGTGGCTTAAAAATTAATTAATGACTTTGGTCATTAAAAATCGGAAAATTGTAAAAAAAAATAAAAATTTATAAAACGATCCAAATTTACGTTTATCTTATTCTCCATTATTTGCTGATTCCAAAAACATATAAATATGTTATATTCGGATTAAAAACAAGCTCTGAAAATTAAATATATAAAAATTATTATCAAAATTAAATTGTCCAAATCAATTTAAAAACACTTTCATCTTATTCCTTGTCGGTTCCTGATTCCAAAAACATATAGATATGATATGTTTGGATTAAAAACACGCTCAGAAAGTTAAAACAAAGAGAGGTACAGAAAAGCGTGCTATCCTTCTTAGCGCAACTACTACCCCGCTCTTCTTGTCAATTTCACTGCCTTTGCCATGAGCGGTGGACTGACGATGCTACGAGCATACGGTCTTGCTGAAAAATGGCAGCTACTTGACTAAATATTGTATTTTCGCCTTACGCGACTTGTTTTTAAGAATCACATAATAACGCCTCCCCTCCCCTTCCCAATATTGCAACTCATTGATTGTTGAAGAAGAACAGAACCCATTAGCTGAAGATTCTCCGCTCTTTGCACACAAACCTCTGCTTGTTTTGCAACCAAAGAGCGGCCAAAAAGCAAAACGATTGATGTCAAATGCTCGTGGATAATCTGCTATTAAATATGCGATCCTGCTCTTGTGAAGCATAATCTTGCTTTGTTGTTGTTGTTGTTGTTGTTGTTGTTGTTGCTGTTTTAAAGAGACATTAATAATAATAATATGAACATTAATAACCAACTAACCTTTTTGCTGTTGTTGTTGTTGTTGTTATTTTTGTTGTTGTTGTTGTTGCAGTTGCTGTTGTTGCTGCTGCTGTTTGGTTTTAACTTTACAAGATTTTATTCAAATTAAAACTCTTGACACAGTTATAAACCAGTCATTATTATTATTATTATTGTGATCATTTTTATGCGCCTAATCTAGATATAGCCCTAGGCGCTTACATATTAATTTCTGCCGTCATTAGGCCACAACCTCAAGGAAAAGCTTATCTGGCGTAACCCAAACGAATGGCGGCAAAAATGCACGAATAAAAATGATTATGGGCATGACATCATTAATAAAGGTACAAAGGGAAAGTAAATAAATACCAGATTAACGTAAACACACAAAAAAGAAACAAAGAAAGAAAGAAATACAGAATAACTTGTAGAAGTAATACTACAAGTAACCAGAAAAAAAAATATCACACAAACAAAAAGACAATAAATCAAACAAACAAACAAACAAACAAACAAACAAACAAACAAACAGACAGACAGATACAGACAGACAGACAGATACAGACAGACAGACAGACAGACAGAC
>NW_027125754.1:0-2500 GCF_037325665.1 Littorina saxatilis
GGCTACTTGAAGTTCGACTTCTGTATGGGAAACTTAAAGACATCATAGATTAATATTTTTTCTGTATTATATCTGAGAAATTGCTTTGTTTACTCGCTATGAGAGCTTTGGGGGAGGGACTGTATTTTGTGTGAAGATGATTCTTTCAAGCGAATCTTCTCTCTGAAAATACTCTAAGGGGAGTGTTCAGTAGCTGTTGTATGATTATGTAGGTTACACATCTCAAAGTCGCATTCTTTCAAATTGAGAACCTTTTTTTTTTTATTCTTTTTTTTTTAGAAAGGACAGTGCTATTCAATGCACAATTTTATGAATGACTCAATGAGTAACAGGTGTTATTTGTATGACTCAATGAGTAACAGGTGTTATTTGTATGACTCAATGAGTAACAGGTGTTATTTGTATGACTCAATGAGTAACAGGTGTTATTTGTATGACTCAATGAGTAACAGGTGTTATTTATATGACTCAATGAGTAACAGGTGTTATTTGTATGACTCAATGAGTAACAGGTGTTATTTGTAAACTGTAACTGAATTTGTGTAGACGGGGAAGTCGTCATGTTAAAAGTTGAGTTGTAGAAGATAGTGAGCTGTTAATTGTAAGTTAATTTTAATGGGATTTCTAAGGAGGATACTGTTATGAGCCCTCGAGTTAAAAAAAAAAAAAAAGGTCGCAGAAGAGAAGACAACTGAGCTGTTAAAAGTTAGTTCGCAAAATGAGAAATAGGTCGTTATATTATTATTGAGGAAACGAAACATTGTTTCTCTTATTTGTCCATTAAAACTTCCCAGAGAAACTGAAAAGAAAAGTATGATTCTTGAAGTTGACACCTGAAGTGATAATTGCTTTTATTTCTAGTTTGAAGTCTGCAAAGGGGAGGCCGTTTTATTCGTTCCCTCTCATCAATCTTCATTTGTATTGTGTTGAATGAACAAAATAAAAATTGAGGTTTAACAAAAATGACGTGTTCATGCATTGTGTGTGTGTGTGAATTGGTTGGTAAACATGTTCATGCATATTGTGTGTGTGTGTACGTACGTGTGGGTGTTTGTGTTTGTGAATCGGTTGGTAGACATGTTCATGCACATTGTGTGTGTGTACGTGTGTGTGAAAACAATGTTTACACAGAACAGACACAAGAAGGGAAATCGATAATACGCTCTAGCAGCATAGTCAAGAAAACTGTCGTTTAAAAAAAACACTCGATGGAATACACCCACACACCCACACCCACTCACGCACACAAACTAGCATAGACAAAAATGTACACGTTTACAGGCAGGTAAAATACACACCCATAAGCATGCACGCATACACAAGTACGCGTGCGCGCACTGAGAAAACACACGGGTAAACAAACAAACACACACACACACACACACACAGTTCCCATCCCCTCCATATTTCATTTCCCGTTTTTTAGTCTCAAAACAAAACTTGCACATTCAAAAGAGTGTACACAATTTAAAACTACGAAGACTACAGTTATAAAAACACAACGCCGCAATGTAACTGTCGAAACTGCATTGCGCAACGAACCCGAACTACTATTACCGCTATGACTAATGCGCAAGACATACCTGTGCAGTCGAAGGAGAAGCCTTTTTTTCAAAGCCACTTACTGCGCGTAGAAACGTTAGCGAAAGGAATGCGCTAACGCCTGACGCCCACGCATTGCTTAACAAGTTAACGGTGCATCACACATAGCTACACACTCGTAAAAGATATATTAAAGGTGCATCACACATAGCTACACACTCGTGAAAGATATATTAAAGGTGCATCACACATAGCTACACACTCGTGAAAGATATATTAAAGGTGCATCACACATAGCTACACACTCGTGAAAGATATATTAAAGGTGCATCACACATAGCTACACACTCGTGAAAGATATATTAACGGTGCATCACACATAGCTACACACTCGTGAAAGATATATTAACGGTGCATCACACATAGCTACACACTCGTGAAAGATATATTAACGGTGCATCACACATAGCTACACACTCGTGAAAGATATATTAAAGGTGCATCACACATAGCTACACACTCGTGAAAGATATATTAAAGGTGCATCACACATAGCTACACACTCGTGAAAGATATATTAAAGGTGCATCACACATAGCTACACACTCGTGAAAGATATATTAAAGGCACGATCCTTCTCGTGACAAACTTCTTTCTTCTTCTTTGTCGTTCATGGGCTGAAACTCCCACGTTCACTCATGTTTTTGCACGAGTAGATTTTTTTTTTATGTGTATGACCGTTTTTACTCCGCCATTCAGGACACATACCTGAAATTATCAACCTTACTTCTTCACGACCAGTCTGGAAAATGAATCAATTCAAAAAGAATGTCATTTTACTTGGACACCTTTAAAAATATTGCAGCTTGGCTGCTTTCTTTGCAAAATGGGATTTTGTTGCCTGATTTAATTTGTCAAGTGATACCAGTACTTCTGTGAAAATAATTCAGCAAAAATA
>NW_027125754.1:7500-37924 GCF_037325665.1 Littorina saxatilis
ATTTCTGTCTCCTTTCTTATATAAGGGAATAATAGTCGCCTTCGTCCATTGGAGCGGGAAGTGTCCTTTAGAAAACAAATAATTAAAATATTTTTTCAAAAATGGCAACATCTCATTTTCAACTGTTTTTATCATTTCTGCCAAAATACTGTCTGGGCCTGCTGCTTTTCCTGTTTTCAAATGTTTAATCGCTTTTCGTATTTCGGCTCCAGTAATTTCTGCATCCAACATGTCATTAAAAACACCGTCTGCGGTAGCACATACATCCTCCTCCGCATTTATGTCAACTCCTTCATTGAATACTCCTTCAAAATGCTTCAACCAATCTTCCTTCTCAATACAATTCATTATCCTTCTCTTCGTTCTATGCCTGCGAATTTCAGCCCAAAAGTTTTTTGGGCTTTGCATTGAATCAAGCAAAGCATCTAAGGATGCTTTCTTTTCTTGATTCCTCTTTACATTCTTCAAACCATTGTACTCTTTACGCTGTTCTTCATACAGACCATAATCTTCCTTAAAATTAGTGTGTCGGAAGTGTCTTAAACATTTTCTCACTTCTTTTCGTTTGATATGGCATTCTTTGTCGAACCATACTGCTGTTTGTGTTTTGGATTGCCCCCCTTGAATAATGACCCTTTTCATGCAATCTGCCGCAATCAAAACAGCATCAGTAAACATATCAAGAGATCTTTCTGGACATTCATCAATCATTGCCTGTGCGTCATTCACATTTTCAATAAACTCTTCAGATAAAACACAATTTGTAAATTGCAGAACCTTTTCTTTACTCCAAAAAAACTTTTCAAATTTCACACAATTTCGGTTTTTTTTCAACCTTTCTTCTGCAACCTGGCATTTACACACCATTTCGAGTGGCATATGGTCAGACTCGATTCGATCGGCTACAATCATTCTGTGAACAAAATCTGAAAAATCAAAACTGGCGAGAAAATAATCTATAACACTAAAACCGTGCACAGACAAATATGTAAATTTACCCTGATCATCTCCTCGAGCACTTCCATTCATCAACTCAAAATCATAACATACACACAAATCCAACAACTTTTTACCAAAACCGTTAATTTCCTTATCTTGAGATACGCGACTGGTTTCCCATAAGGAGGGACTATCACTTATATCAGTTTCGCCAATACTTTGACTAAAAGCTCTATTAACCTGATAGTCACCAGTTCTCGCATTAAAATCACCAGTGCAAATTACATATACGTCACTCTGGGTTTCCAACAAGTCACCAATACACCTTTCCAATTCTGTTATCTGGCAGTCGCATTCAGTCTGGTTATAAAACGGACTTCCATACGGAGGAATATAGGTCACTATATATAATACGTCCTTATCACTACCAAACAAACACTTTGACAGTTTCAATACAATAACGTTACTGCAGTCAACGGAAACCTGGTCTACAAAATTACACAGAAACTCCTTTACTAAAACCAAAATTCCACCAGATCGTCTTCCATGAGAAGAGAGTTTCACCGCTGGATAGATAAATTTCAAATAATCAAGAAAAGTGTTAGTCAAATCAAAGTCATTATCAATAAAGGTTTCTGTAAGTGCTACAAAATCAAAACGTTCAAGATAACTAATCAGGTTATTATCGGAAAGCTTGTTTACTAACCCTCCAATATTGTATGACACAAAACTTATATACTGTGAGCTTAGGGGCCGGCCACATTCCTAGTCCTCTGTACTATTCGCGTCAGCAAAAGGGTTTTCACCCTCTTGGTTTATATCCCCCGAGTCATAGCTATTTGTTCTGTCCACAAGGGGAGAGTCATTTTTGTTGCTTGCTGCTTGGGGAGCCTTAAATATGGTGTCTATCTTTGTCTGGGAAGGAGGGGTTTTACCCCGCCCTCTTCCATAGCCCCGTATAACCTGTGTAGAAGGAGTGGAGCAACTTGCCTTGTTACGCGCAGGGTCCGTTTGGGCACCAACCCGTGTCCGCAGGTTGTACATGGAACCCTGCTGCTCCGTAGTAGAACCCCGAGGATTACGGTCAGTAGTCCTCTGACTGCCTGTACTCGCCTGGCTTGCAGCAGGCTGGCTATCTGCAGGCTCGCTGTCGTGGTCCTCGTCTGCACGCTGTTGTTGGCCATCTCTGCGTCTGGGAGAGCTGGAGGTAGCCTGTGCTTTTCCAGGCGACACAGGGCTGTGGTGTCGTCGATCCCGTCCTGCCTGCGGGGGTGGGAACTCCGTTGAGGAAAGCAATAATCCAGTCGTCTCTCGTGTTGGACGACTGACATTGCTGTGAACGCTGCGGGTTGATTCTGCAAATTGGTCTCTTCCCTGGCGGTTGAAATCTCGTGTAGGGCGTCGCCAGTTCTCTTCTCTACTGACAGACTGACTAGAGAGGTCATACCGATATGTGGCTTCACTGGTAATCAGTTTATCATAGCGTAAACTCGCCCTTTGACACCTCTGTCTCATCTCACGCTGAAGCACAAAGAGAAAGAGAGAGAGAGAGGGGGGGGGGAGGGGTGGAGAGACTGAGACAGAAACATACAGAAGCACAAAGAGAGAGAGAGAGAGAGAGGGTGGGGGGGTGGGGTGGAGATACTGAGACAGAGACATGCAGAAGCACATAGTGAGATGTCAGTCAGAATGTTTATTCACGTAAACACAATGTTTATAGCGAAATGGGTGTGGGGGGTTTGGGATACAACATAGTAATGATCGCAAAAGGTTACGCATCAAGTTTTCATATCACGATTTGGGTACCAGATCGCGTCTGATTCGAAAGATTTGCATCAGACGAAGAGTCAAATTCTGTCAGGCATGTTTTTGGAACATTGAACAAAGGTGTAGCAAGTGGCACTTATTTGAGCTGATAGTCATTATGCCTGATTTCCTTTCACATTCACGTAGGAGACAGAGATTCAACAGACACAGAGGCATCCCCCCCATACCCCATACACCTCCTCTCCTCCCCACCCATCCAAACACACACACACGCGCCTGTCTGCCACTGGGTCACTGCGACCAGCTACTATTACTGACCTCAGCGGCCCGGTGACGACCCAGATTAGTTCCCCGGTCACGCAACAAAGGTCAGCCAGATTGTGTTAACTCTGTAAAGAGCTTGTCTCTTGTGTGTGGACGGAATTGATTCTTTCATCGCTGTTCGACAAAAGGACGAAAACTGGCACTGGAGCGAATTACGAGACATGCCTGGTCGTTCATATGAATGTGTTTTTCGTCTGTATTTTGGTCATTTGGAACTTTATCGTTGGATTTTGTCATTTTGAACCCTTTTTGGGGAGCGCTGAACTGACAGGTCGTTCGGAAGCTTTTTATTGTCGTTAGACTTTGGGGATTTTGTTCTTTTTTTGTCGATGGATTTTTGTCATTTGGAATCCTTTTTGTATGTCGTTGGACTTTTGGTCGTTTAGAGCCATTTCACGTTGAATATTTGTTGTTCGGAGCCTTATTTTTTGTTGGTGGACTTCGGTCGTTATAACAACTTTGTTTTTGTCGTAGATTTAAACCCGTTATTTTTGTCGATGGATTTGGTCGTTAGGAATCTTTTTTTGGTAGTTGGAGTTTAGTCGCTGGAAACCCTTTTTTGTCAATGGACATAGGTAGGTCGTATCTTGGCCATTTTTGGCGTTAGATTTTGATGATTTACAATCCATATTCGTCGAACACGTTAGAAGGTTTCGAACAGATAAACATGTAAAGTGAAAGCAAAATCGATACGTCTACTCGTCTCTCTCTCTCTGTCTCTCTCTCTCTCTTTCTTTCTCTCTCTCTCTCTCTCTCCCTCTCTCTCTCTCTTTCTCTCTCTCTCTCTCTTTCTTTCTCTCTCTCTCTCTCTCTCCCTCTCTCCCCCCCTCTCTCCCTCCCTATCTCTTACTCGCTAACACCATAAATATTATATATGTATTCTTAAACGGATTTTTGTTTTGATGTACAATTTTCATTCAATTTTCCTTTCATGTTTGCTTGCTCTTCATTTAAACTGTACAATAGCCGCCATTTATATGTAATTTTCTAACTGTAAACACCACTATAAGCATTATGCTTGTTGTTGTTTACTCAATATGCGTTTTTTGTAAATAATGCACAAATGAATAAAACAGTTTAAACCAAGGTTGTAATCGCCAACGTGTAATATACTTCTAAAACCAACTACTTCTTTTGTTTTTCATCATGAATGACTCATATTCCTTTAACATTTCTTAATGGTGCTGTACTAGTAAGAACTACTATCACTGATATGAGAATCCAAAGAAGCAACTATGTACTTGTACTATCAAGGTAGGGGAAGTGACTGCCCATTTGAATGTACAGTTCTGGCTTTTCAAGAAAGTGGATAAAAAAAAGAACATATGAATAGAAATAGAGTGAGAGTGAAAAAAAAAGAATGAAAGGAAGAATAAAAGAAAGAAGACAAGAAAGAAGGATGACAATCGAGAAGAACGAATGAAAGAACGACAGTGAAGAAAACAGACCCCCCCCCCCCCCCAAAAAAAAAAAAAAAAAAAACAATGAAAGAAAAAAAAAGAAAGAAATAACGAAAGAAGGAAGAAAGAAAACCGAGAGGAAGGAAAGGAGAACAAGAGTGAAGCAGACAGACAGAGTGAAAGAAAGAACGGAATAAAAGAGTAAAGAGCGTTAGCTATCGATAGCGGAACCAATCACATCGTCTGGCACAGCGGAGGTGGGGACCATTTATCGTCGCAAATGCCCGGACAGCCAGACAGCGAAGGACAGGTTGCACAGACGTTGTGTTGTTAGCATCACTATACAGACGGCTTGACCGTGCCGCTGGCTTGACTGATTTGTAGTCGTCTTGTAAATGAGCGAAACAGATAAAACAAACAGATTGGCTGTTTCAGTTCTGTGGTTCGGCCTTGTTCAGATCGTCTAGATTGACAGTGACCGTGTCATTGGGTTGATTTGTTATCTATTGTCAGGGAGCAATCTGCGCGGGGGGGAGGGAGCAATCTGGGGGAGAGGGGGGAAGGGGTGGGGGGGAGGTATTGTGTTGTAAGCACCGCCGCTCCTGGTTTACTGCTGGTATCACTAGGTTGATTTGCTGTCTATTGTCAGAAGGAGAGAGAGAGAGAGAGAGAGAGAGAGAGAGAGAGAGAGAGAGAGAGAGACAGAGACAGAGACAGAGACAGAGAGACAGAGAGACAGAGAGCCAGAGACAGAGACAGAGAGACAGAGAGAGAGACATTGACAATGACAATGACAATTCTTTATTTTACGAGGGTAACAGAATAAGCATAGGAATACTTTTTTGCATCATTCTGGCCCTCGCCCTAAAGAGGGACTAAATCTACTATAATAACTACTACTACATGAGTACATAATTAGTGAAAAAGTATAAGTTTATGTATATAAGCGGATTATATAGAAACATAATGTTCATGACTTGGAGCTAGGTGAGAGAGAGAAAGAGAGAACAGCTATTGTCTTGTTAACAACACTGGGTTGATTTGCAATCGTCTTGTCTGACACAGAGGGAAGAGATTAAATTGGAGCGGCCGGTGTAACACGACACTTTTTACTCCACGAAAAATTTACTCCGGAGTAAATATTTCGTACGAAATTCTTACTCCGAGTACACTTTTCGTACGAGAAAAGAACTCCCCAAGGCACGAAAAAAATACTCCCTCCACGAAATTTTTACTCCCCATTTTTTTTTTTTACTTCCAGTAAAAATCTCTTACGCAAAAATGGGATGCGGGTGAAGGTATAATGCCAATTAGTGATCTCGCAAACACGAATGTCGCGCTACCCTCCTTCCACCCCTTCCACCACCAAGACTAACAGGGGACAAGGGAGTAAAAATTTCGTACACCTGGCATGGGAAGTTAAATTGCTTGTGTTGGGGTGAAGTAATTTATTCGTTATTTATTCGTCAGGGGAGTAACATTTTTGTACGAAATGTTTACTCGGAACTCACCTGTCTTGGGGAGTAATTTTCTCGTGTAATGGGGGAGTGCTTTTTTCGTAAAGGGAGTAACTTTTTCGTACGAAATGTTTACTCCGGAGTAAAAATCTCGTGGGAGTAATTTTCTCGTGTTACACCGGCGTGCAAGCTCCTTTTCCTGTTGAATGCTCACGGTTATCTCGTGGTAAATTAATGCGAGAGCGCTCGCTCGGTGGATGGTGAAGAGGATGCAATGAATGGCTATTTGCGCTGCTTGAAACCAGCCACGGGACAGCGCGCTTAAAACTGAGTCGTTTAGTTTCGCGGTCCCAAACCGTGTATCTCAGACGGACCATTTACCCAGTCATGCTCGGAGTCGCGTGCAAAAACGCGTTTTAAAGTTTTCTGAATAGATTCAACAATATACTGTTTGTTTGGTCCACAAGAACGCACTTTGATTTACATGTTGAAACTTGTGTGAGGCGTGAAACTAGGCGTGAAACTTGCTGCTAGTACTCGCAATCTGAAAGAAAGCAAAGCTGTTGACGGGTCAAACCGACGCGAAATCCGCGACCGACAACTCTGTCAGTACTAGAAGAGCCGACGCAGCCCCTCTGTTTTGCTTTGTTTCGTGACACACCCTCAACCTGCCTAAAAGAGCTGACGCCGGGCGCGCCATCAGTGAGTGACGGCGGATCGGTCAAGGCACCGACCCCCATGTCACAATGGCCATTGAATTGACCGTCATTATAGCCCTGGGCCCAGCGGTCACCAGCTTGCATGGCGAACATTATATATGACGGGGGAGACGGATGGTGGGTGTGGTGTGTGGTGTGTGGTTTGGTGGTCATTGGTGGGGGCAGAGTGTAGGGCCAAAAGAGTGTGTGTGCACGTCAAAGTGCTCAACTGGGTGGGACCAAAGCACTGGTTACAATCTCAAAGAAATTTAAATTTCAACTACACTTGACTAAACAAATTATTGCGACTAATTTCGCACCCAAATTAAAGCATGTATTCCCGTGTCATTTCATTCAAACTTTCTATTCCAGTTAAGACCGGTCATTTAAATTTCTGGATCTGCTTTCGGCTTAAGTGAACGACCTGAACTGGCATAGAAAGCGGCTAATAGGAGGGGGGAGTCGAGATAGTTTTGATTGATGTTGAAAGCGAGAACTGAGGTGATATACACATGAAATTTGCTCACCTTGGTGGGACCCAAGACAGGCTGTTTCGGATCTGATGAAATCTCTAAAACAAAAACAGTTTTCCATCCCAGTTAGGCACTTTCTCGTGCATGTCTGGCCTCCCGGGCTATTGCAATGGCTACATTGTTTCACGGACCCTCAGGTTCAGTTAAATTGAATGCAAATAATTGTTCTCATTCATCCTCAACTGTTGAGCTTGTCGTCCATACATGGAATAGAACTGAGTCAAAACATTGTGTGTTTGTGTGTGTGTGTGTGTGTGTGTGTGTGTGTGTGTGTGTGTGTGAGTGTGTGAGTGTGTGCGTGCGTGCGAGTGTTCATGCGTGCGTGTATGTGTGTGTGTGTGTGTGTGTGGGGGGTATGTGTGTGTGTGTGTGTGTGTGTGTGTGTGCGTGCGTGCGAGTGTGAGCGCGCGTGCGTGTGCGTTCGTGCATTCGTGTGTTAGTGTGTTCGTGCAGTGTTAGTGTGTGTGTGCGCGTGCGTGCGTGTGTGTGTATGTTTGTGTCTGTGCGCGTGTGTGCGTGTGTGCGTGTGTGTGCGCGCGCGTGTGTGTGTTTGTGCGCGCGCGTGCATGTGATCAATCAGACCAGAGCTGGAGAATATGTCCATGCACATGTACCGAGCCAGCCTTCACGGTCTACTGATTATCGATCAAAAGCATGGTGACATTTTATATGCATGAGTCCTTGATCAAACATGGCCTCGCATACATCTCTGTTCTTGTTCCATGTTCCAGGACGATGCATGCGACCTCTTCGTCAGAAATGAGTTGATCTAAATTTATAAGCTAATCAATTGACTGTTTAAAGCCACAATATAAGCTTATCAATTGACTGTTTAAAGCCACAATATAAGCTTATCAATTGACTGTTTAAAGCCACAATATAAGCTTATCAATTGACTGTTTAAAGCCACAATATAAGCTTATCAATTGACTGTTTAAAGCCACAATATAAGCTTATCAATTGACTGTTTAAAGCCACAATATAAGCTTATCAATTGACTGTTTAAAGCCACAATCTTTCCCGAGAAATCCGTTCTCCTCATTATCACAGATCAGCCGAGGTTATCACATGATGGGATAACGCTATTCCGCTACTTTGACAAATATCAAAACTCAATAGGCAGGATGCTTTTGTGTGCAAAGTAGTAAACCTTTACTTAGCATACTCACGTACACTCATTAATTAATTTCTTAAAAACATTTACTTGACATACTCATTAATTCATCAACACATCCCACCTCTGAACAGGCAGCTGTCAAGATGTTGAATTTTGGTATTCGTCCAAGGTGAGGGATGGTCTTACCCCAAGCAAAAGCTTGGCAGGTTCGAAGACGATGAGCTGAATAATGTTTACACGCAAAAGAGTACAGTGTGACTTTAACCCGCCCCCCCCCCCCCCCCCCCGCCCCGCCATAATAGGCTTCAGTCGCTCCATTCACTTCTCTTATCTGTGTAAAATAATGACCAATTCTGATCCAAAGGACATTGTAACAAAAACTAATTTCCTCCTCCAGCTGCACCAAACAAAGCCCCCCTGTACACAGAAACATGCCCCTGATATGAATAATAAATTACAAAAAAATATAAGAATAAACCGCAAATGACATTATTTCTATTTCTGGACAGTAACGAGTAAACACCGACCGTGTATTGAACATTGATGGCTCCTTTGATGGAAGTATAATTGAAGCTCACCCACGCATTGGCGGGCTACACGGCTACAGCAATGACGTCAGATCAGGAATTTAATCATCGCTGGTGCGTATTCAATGAACGTTCGCACCCAAAGAGCAAATGAGTCTTTCATTCACAGTAGAACGGAGAGTCAGACACGCTGACATGCACACACACAAAACCATAATGACAATTTCATTCACAGGTTTTATTGAAAACAGATATCCCAGCATATTCAAGGACGCTGACAAACACGCACACACTCGCACGCACATACGCACGCACGCACCAAAACACACGCACTCACACACAAACACACACAAATACACACACACAAATACACACACACAAATACACACACACACGAACGCTGGCACGCACGCTGGCACGCACGCACGCTCGCACACACACACACACACACACACACAAAAACACACACACATACACACACACACACAAATGCACACACACACACACATACACACACACACACACAAATACACACACATACAAATACGCGCGCGCGCACGCACCATAGAGACAAGGACACAAGCACACATACTCAGGCACACAAACCTGTAATAAGCTACTGACGCACGCACAGAGACAAAACAAACAGGGGGTTTAAAGTTCCATGGTCAAGGTTTCACAAGTTTTCTTTTCATTTATTTCATTTGTTATTTTTTTTAAACTTTAAACCGATATGACTTTACGGCAATAACTTGACATATAAGCATGTTTATGTAAAAAGGGAAAGAGAGGGAGTGTTAAAACAAAGGGATGAAGATGAAGAGGGGGGAGGAGGGGGACGGGGGGGGGGGGGGGGCAAGAGGGGTGGAGATAGAATGTAGGATTATGAGTTACAGGTGTGACACACACTACACACACCTTACAAACGTAACACCTTGCAGGTAGCTTGATAAGATTACCTGGCCACACGGGAGTAAATCTTCACCACTGGTCACTTCTTGTGTCAGACATTGTCCAGTCAAGATTGAGCAGTCTAACATGGGGTCCTTGTCCAGTGTGCAAACACCTTCGCTTGTTGCGTGTGAAGGCCGTCCATAATTAAGTCCGAAGTCAACTTTGAGAAGACTTCGCGAAGTCTTGTTACCAACGACACTAATCGAGAGACCAAAAACACTAATCGAGAGACCAACGACACTAATCGAGAGACCAAAGACACTAATCGAGAGACCAACGACACTAATCGAGAGACCAAAGACACTAATCGAGAGACCAACGACACTAATCGAGAGACCAAAGACACTAATCGAGAGACCAACGACACTAATCGAGAGACCAACGACACTAATCGAGAGACCAAAGACACTAATCGAGAGACCAAAGACACTAATCGAGAGACCAACGACACTAATCGAGAGACCAACGACACTAATCGAGAGACCAAAGACACTAATCGAGAGACCAACGACACTAATCGAGAGACCAAAGACACTAATCGAGAGACCAAAGACACTAATCGAGAGACCAACGACACTAATCGAGAGACCAAAGACACTAATCGAGAGACCAACGACACTAATCGAGAGACCAACGACACTAATCGAGAGACCAACGACACTAATCGAGAGACCAACGACACTAATCGAGAGACCAACGACACTAATCGAGAGACCAAAGACAATGTTGTATCCAACAAAGCAGCCAACCCAGCTGCCGATCTACCCGCAACTTAGTCAAGAACAGACGAACTAAAACGAAAACACCCGGAAACCAGAAAGACAGAAAGAAGAGAAAGAAAACAAGTTGCGTAAGGCGAAAATACAACATTTAGTCAAGTAGCTGTCGAACTCACAGAATGAAACTGAACGCAATGCAACGCAGCAAGACCGTATACTCGTAGCATCGTCAGTCCACCGCGCACGGCAAAGGCAGTGAAATTGACAGGAAGAGCGGGGTAGTACTTGCGCTGAGAAGGATAGCACGCTTTTCTGTACCTCTCTTTGTTTTAACTTTCTGAGCGTGTTTTTAATCGAAACATATCATATCTATATGTTTTTGGAATCAGGAACCGACAAGGAATAAGATGAAAGTGTTTTTAAATTGATTTCAAAAATTTAATTTTGATAATAATTTTTATATATTTAATTTTCAGAGCTTGTTTTTAATCCGAATATAACATATTTATATGTTTTTGGAATCAGCAAATAATGGAGAATAAGATGAACGTAAATTTGGATCGTTTTAGAAAAAAATAATTTTTTTACAATTTTCAGATTTTTAATGACCAAAGTCATTAATTAATTTTTAAGCCACCAAGCTGAAATGCAATACCGAAGTCCGGGCTTCGTCGAAGACTACTTGACCAAAATTTCAACCAATTTGGTTAAAAAATGAGAGCGTGACAGTGCCGCCTCAACTTTCACGAAAAGCCGGATATGACGTCATCAAAGACATTTATCAAAAAAAGGAAAAAAACGTTCGGGGATATCATACCCAGGAACTCTCATGTCAAATTTCATAAAGATCGGTCCAGTAGTTTGGTCTGAATCGCTCTACACGCACGCACGCACGCACACACGCACACACATACACCACGACCCTCGTTTCGATTCCCCCTCGATGTTAAAACATTTAGTCAAAACTTGACTAAATGTAAAAAGAAGGAAAGAAAGAAAAAGAAAGAAAGAAAGAAAGAAAGAAAGAAGGAAAGAAAGAAAGAAAGATAGAAACATAAATACAAAGAAGTAAAGGGATCAATTGATCATTTTCCCAGAAAAAATTTTTTCACAACAGAGAAACAATTAAAGAAATAAGGACAAAGCACACTCCACGACCCTAAAACCCAAAACACCCCAGCAACCGAGTGTTTGTACATCCGTCACACTGAATATTTTTATATGCTGAAAATAAACCCAGAAGTCAACCAAACAAACAGCAAAGCGACTGTTTATAAAACTCGTCATGCTGGAAATTTGTCTGTGCTAAAATTAATTCCAAGAGTCAACCCAACAAACTGCACGCCTGGAGCTCTGCAAACAAGGAAGCAGGAAGAGATGTGAGAAGAGGTCCTTGAATGAAAAAACAATTAAAAAAACAAGCAAATAAGGAAGTAAACGTGTGCATTATGCACAAAACATCACGCACTGTCATAATGAGATCTGATACTGGGGCGTCAAAAGCTTACGATAAGGGCAAAAACTGCATAATTGGGTTTGGTATGAATGAATCATGGACCCATTTTTGTGTGTGGTGTGTGGAGCTCTTTATGAATGTGTCTTCAGACTGTCATTGCTGAAATAAAATTACCTTTAAAACCTTATATTCATCCATATGCAGCTCCATGGTCTGAGTCCCCAGGATTATTTGCGCAGTAGCAGTTCTCTAGGCTGGTCACACAGCTTGCTGCTGTGCCGACTGGTCAGGGACTCGGACATGGGGCTGTGGGTATAACTCTAAGCCCAGATTATCACATCAGCGTGTTTCAGTTTGAGGTCGAGTGGCTCCCGCCATCCCTCCTGATTCTAGCGACTACCCTCTAGACAACATATCCTCACCCTAGGCTCACTAGTCGCCAAACTGTACATATTGTTTTTATTACCACGGCCTTCGTGGCTTACATCTTAATCCTTTTATTTTTAAAAAGTTTTGAGATTTATTGTTCGTGTTCCTCTTACTTGCTCATCTATTTGCTTTTATTGGTGATCCTGAAAGGTTCCACCTTTTAACTCGTTTTGAATAAAAAATCATTTTACAAACCCGTTATTCAAGATATAGAATACAGACTTATAATTCTTACCAAGAAACATCTTAACTACTTTTCATTTTAACGAATTCCACAGAGCATTATCATCTCAACCCCTGCCCTCCTCTCCTTATTATTATTATTTTTTTTTTTGAAAGCGGACAAACACTCAAGTCCTTAATGGCTCAAAACCGTAGGACTTTTAACATTAATTTTAAGTAAGTCATTGCTGATCCTCCTCACCTAGAAAGTAAATAAAGAAACAAATAAAGAAATAAAAGAAAGAAAGAACGAAAGAAAGAAAGAAAGAAAACAAGAAAGAAAAAAAAAGAAAGAAAGAAAAAAAAAAGAAAGAAAGAAAGAAAGAAAGAAAGAAAGAAACGGACAGACAAATAAGCAAGCATCAAGTCAACGACTCTAAGGATTGGTACCAGAGAAACACGAACGAGAAGGACGAACGACAAATTATTTCTTTGAAATCAGTCATTATTATAAGACAAAAATTAACTCCCTTTTTGCTATGAACCATTATAAACATACCCGTGTAACTGTTCTTTCATGAAATAAACAAACCGCGAGTGGACTAATTGTTTACCAGAGATATGACCTTGTAATTTTAAATCTTAGATACCGTCCATCCCAAGTAATCGTTTAGTAAGCCGAATAGATTTATCCAGACTTTTACACACGATAAAACCATCATATCACCCGGACACATGCCAACAACCCACAGCGTGGGTGCTTTCTGATCAGAGTGGGAATTTTGTGTTGCAATAATTTCGTAAAGGACACCTATCTCAATGCGCGGAATTAGCTAAAATTAAATAAATAAGGAAGCAGGACACTTTTGCATCAACGCAGGAACGACGACTGACTGACAGGCTACAGAAGATTTTGACCGATGACACGCACCCACTCAGACCTGAACTTGACAGCAGACGGATAGACAGAAGCTTAAGATTTAGACAGCCATACACAAGAACCACACGCTACAGAAACTCATTCATTCCATCTGCAATTCACATCTTCAACTCTCAGGTGGGGCGCCAGGTGCTGGTGCTGTCGCTCTGACAACGGCATAATCTTTACATCCTTTTATCAGTTGTTTTTCTCTGTTGTTAGTTATATTGACTTATAGGATACAAATGTGAGAAGATAATGTGGTTAAAGTGTGATAAGGTGATAATGTGATATAATTTTTTAAACAGGCAATGCATTGCTTCTATTTGTAGGCTTATTTTAGTAAGTGTGTGGGTACAATGTTTGCGTGTAACGATATGATGTGAATATGCGATGTGAATGTTACTACACGCATGGTTGATTGATTGATTAATTGATTGATTTTACAGACACACAGTCAAGCGTGTAATTTCTCTTTTAGAGATGAATAAAGATTATTGTATTGTATTGTATAAAAAATTAAAAATTGTCACGCTGCACAAGAACCAGCCAGGCTGTGGGGTTTTGGTCAGTGTCTAAGTGGAAAGATGCGCTAATCTCGTGTAAAAGTGGCGAGAGATCTGGGAGTGGTTTACATGATAGTTTTACACGGGGAAATAAGGTATGAATTATTAATTATGCCTTGGTTTTTGTGCAATTTAGTGACATTTTCCCCGATCTCAAAACGTATTAACCTTGTGTGTGAGTCTTCTGTGCACTTATTATCATTGTAATCAGATTCACTCTTCCCAAACATTGGTGCTTCTCTATCTTCTTCTTTTTCCTTTATACTTTTTTTTGTTCTCTCGTTGTCCAATTTGTTTAAAAAATCAAAACAATCTTTTATTTTATAATCACCTTCTGTATTCCCC
The DNA here is from genome assembly GCF_037325665.1 of Littorina saxatilis. Classification (NCBI taxonomy): domain Eukaryota; kingdom Metazoa; phylum Mollusca; class Gastropoda; order Littorinimorpha; family Littorinidae; genus Littorina; species Littorina saxatilis. The sequence continues at coordinate 21,813 of NW_027125754.1, forward strand.
CCACCCCCATCCCTTTTCTATTTGTTTGTGTATCTTGCTTTTCTGTTTGTTCTAAAATGAGTATTTCTATTAAGTCCGCCATCATAACCACTGTTATGTTTTCACTAGGATTGCTACAAATAAGCACTAGGCTTGACTTAGAAATCCTAAATGCCATATAATGTTTATGTCATGATAAAATTTGAATCAAGTCTTGTTCAAACAAAATAAGGTATCTTTAACCCCCCCCCCCCTTTAAACCCACCGGAAAGAGAGACACGACGCGTCTGACCGGAAGTAGACTCACGACCGGCGGAATTACGTAGGCGTATGACACAAATGATGTTTTCCCTAACAGTTCTCGTCCAGTTCCGCCTACGTGCTTGTAATCAAGTTTGGAATCGTGACAAAAGAAGCATATCTTATTGTGTGTTAGTCACATCTCACTATTTAGACTATCAACATTATTTCTATTTAAGCTTCTCTTCAACCTCAGTTTCAGTTTCAGTTTTAGAAGCCCATGCAGTCAAGTATGCCCATCCTTCGTGTGTATACTACCAATTGCTAATCACTACTGCTATTTCAAGGGCTCTAAATTGTGCAAGGACATCCGTCCACCTGGGAAAATAATCAACAGCATAGCCGATTCCTAGATCCTGTACATATGGGTAATTTCTTGAGAAATCAATTTCTAAGTATTAGTGATGAAACTTCTTCACAAAAATATCCACCCTGCACAAATCCAAAACAGATGGATTGCCTACATTCCACAATCTAGAATTCATACAAAACCTCAGAAACAAACGAACAAACAAAAACAGAAAAACAAGAAAAGTCAGTTCATGGAACATTTAATTTTGGACAAAACGAAACGAGTTCGTTGACCTAATGGTTTTGCAGTAAACACATTATATTGTTATTATTTGTAGCTCTGTTCACTGCATGGACAATTTTGCACAGATATCAACCATCTCTGCATGACATCGTCCATGCAATCACGTGTTAAGGTACTCCTGTACTATAATAGCAGTGCAAATGATCTTTTACACCGGATCTACTAACAAAGGAAAGCTCTAAATATAGACAAGACAACAAACGTAAAGCCCGGTATTAATTTGGCGGAGTTGCCTTTGTGAAGTCTACTTCACGAACCTCGCTGCAAGAAGCTTTAGCACTGAATTTTTGGTTACTGAAAAACGAGCGAGGGAGGGAGGGAGGGAGCGAGCGAGCGAGCGAGGGAGGGAGGGAGGGAGGGAGGGAGAGAGAGAGAGAGAGAGAGAGAGAGAGAGAGCGAGCGAGCGAGGGAGGGAGGGAGGGAGGGAGGGAGGGAGGGAGAGAGAGAGAGAGAGAGAGAGAGGGGGGAGAGAGAGAGAGAGAGAGAGAGAGAGAGGGGGAGAGAGGGGTGAGAGAGAGAGAGAGAGGGGGGAGAGAGAGAGAGAGAGAGAGAGAGAGGGGGAGAGAGAGAGATAGAGAGAGGGGAGAGAGAGAGAGAGGGAGAGAGAGGGAGAGAGAGAGAGAGAGAGAGAGAGAGAGAGAGAGAGAGAGAGAGAGAGAGAGAGAGAGAGAGAGAGAGTTATGCGAAACCAGTTTCCTACCACCTGATAGAAAAAGAGGCATTGAAATGAACAAGCGACTTTCAGCCTATTCAATGATTGTATGTACGGTACGAATCATTCGCAAAGGTCAGACCAAAGATTTAAAGATGTACACAGTAGGCCTACATTTGTTTGCTCTGTGATCCGTCTCGATCGACATGCTCTAAATGCTTGACATAACTTAGGTCCAGACAGGCGAAGAGTTTCATAGCGATCAGACTGATACATTGCCTTGTCGGCTGTAAAATCAAGTCATTAAAATCATTGCCCCTACAGCGAGATGGACACTAAGAAAAGCGATAAAATGAACAAATAACGGCAAGTTCTTGTGGCTTCTTAAGAAATCCATTCATGAAAATAATCCAACTCACCACAACAAGCAGTCTATGTGTTGATTTTTGTTAAGTGGACGGAGACATTTAGACAGCGATCAGTATGATAAATTGTCTCTTCACCGGCAAAACAAAGCCATAAACATCATTGCCCCTAAATAAAGCGAGGTGGACACGGAGAAAAGCTATAAAATGTAGACATACTGGGAGGTTATAGTGGCTTTTTAAGAAAATAAATCAAGAAAAATTCCAACTCACTACAACAAGCAAGTCAATGTGTTGATTTTTGGTATGTGACCAAATGGACGGAGACATTGAAATAGAGATCAGACTGATAAATTGTCTCTTCGGCTACAAAACAAAGCCATAAAAATCATTGACCCTAAAGGGAATAGAGACTGAGAAATGCAATACAATGTAGACATACCAGGAGGTTCTGTATTGAGGGGGGTTTGGAATCAGTAGCCTAATGCTGACCGCAGGGAGTACAAGACCAAGACCACACGTATAAACTGACCACACATCGTCCGACCTTTGCAGTCATCGTCTTCGCGCAGTACGTTGGTTGTCAAGAACATAAACATAAAATGTTTAAGTGTCGGCGTTGGTGTTAAAACTTTCGCCCGTTCGCTTCCAGTAAATATTTGTACAAAAAGCATTACCTGAATTGACAACTTTGTTAGCGAATCAACAATTCCGTCCCCAAAAGGTTATTAGCCTGTGGGACATCAAGCATCATCATCGCGACAACTTACAATCTTCAGTTAATTTAAAACAATACCTGTGGATTAACAGCCAGGCCAAACATAGCCAAAGTGGGACTGATCTTTGAGTCCTTCAAAATTTCTTTTTTAAATATTGTCTTTGTTTCCTATTTTTGATGTCCTGACCGTATTTTGTTTGCTTTCTGTGTGTTTGTTTTATTATTATATATATATTTTTTTTAATAAATTCTGTAGTTTACAAAGCGAGCTTTTTACAGTGTTCTAGATGATCGAACGTGTAGCAAAGACCTGTACGTGTACGTGTAGATATTGCGTCACCCGTGACTCACTTATTCTCAAATGTTCCAAATGCATGCGTTGTTTTGCTCCCACCAAGACTGCAGATCTTGGCAAACGCGTGACGTAAAAACTAGATTTGACGACGTTACCCGTACACGTTCCCGTACACGTCCTGAAAAGTGCAACATCTAGATCTTGCTATTAATGTAGTGCGCTTAGAATTTATCGAGAGACAAAATGCAGTCAAGGATTTGAGTTAGCCTCAAATGTAGGTCTTTACCATGTGTCTTTTGATCCGACATTTCTTCAATTTTTCTTTTTTTCATTTGTTTTATTTTGTTTGATTGGATTCTTTTATTTCTTCTTTTTGTTAAAGATTCCTTTAATCTTATTTTTACAATTCCTGTTCCATTTATCTCTTTTTCCCCCAACTTGTTTGACATTTAGCAAAACGAGTTGACCTACATTTCTCAATCGATACGGACACTGTATTCCCCCATTGCAGCAAACTGAAAGTATCGGGTTCCCACACAAATGTCCAAATGCCAGTTCTCCATATCAATGAAGGTCGTGGGTTTTTTGGGGGACATTTTCCGACGAGAATCTATATTCCGAACTGTATGTGAATTATACCACCGCAGAAGAGGACACGCGAACCCGTGCCCAACTGGTGGACATTATTTTCTTTTTTCCCTCTAACCTGACAGATCTAGTTTTTATTTCAACATTATGATCCTAGATTTTATGGACAATGTGTTGAATTTGTCCTGTTTTTATTCTTTGACGTTCAGAAGTTGTTACTGTTACAGACACGATTGTCTAAAAGATGTGTATATTATTTTGTGAATATTGTGGGAAAAAAGAAAAGAAAACACCACACCCTGAAAGATTCTTTCCTTTCGCATGTGAACTGCTTTGCATACAACCACAGATATGTCGAGTTTGTTTGTTTGTTTGCTTAACGCCCAGCCGACCACGAAGGGCCATATCAGGGCGGTGCTGCTTTGACATATTACGTTCTTTTTTTCTTTATTTGGTGTTTAACGTCGTTTTCAACCACGAAGGTTATATCGCGACGGGGAAAGGGCGGAGATGGGCTAGAGCCACTTGTCAATTGTTTCTTGTTCACAAAAGCACTAATCAAAAATTTGCTCCAGGGGCTTGCAACGTAGTACAATGTATTACCTTACTGGGAGAATGCAAGTTTCCAGTACAAAGGACTTAACATTTCTTACATACTGCTTGACTAAAATCTTTACAAAAATTGACTATATTCTAGACAAGAAACACTTAACAAGGGTAAAAAGAGAAACAGAATCCGTTAGTCGCCTCTTACGACATGCTGATTACGTGCGCCACACACAAGACAGAAGTCGCAGCACAGGCTTCATGTCTCACCCAGTCACATTATTCTGACACCGGACCAACCAGTCCTAGCACTAACCCCATAAAGCCATACGCCAGGCGGAGCAGCCACTAGATTGCCAATTTTAAAGTCTTAGGTATGACCCGGCCGGGGTTCGAACCCACGACCTCCCGATCACGGGGCGGACGCCTTACCACTAGGCCAACCGTGCCGGTGATCTGTCGAGCCCTTTTACAATGTATCCCAGATTTGTCCCACTTGGACACATACCTACCCTCAACAGTCTGGCTACTTTCTGCGCTAGTCAGGAATCAGTCTCCTGGCTCCCCCGAAAGCGGCCGCAATGGCTGCCTGAATGGCGGATTAAAAACGGTAATACACGTGTTTCAGCCCATGAACGCAGAAGAAAAAGAAGAAGAAGAAGAAGTCCCGTAGCTGCATATACATACTTAAATCTGCAAAATCAATTAAAAAGAAAAAAACACCTCTGATATGTTGTCAATTTTTGGTACGTGTCGAAGGGGAAGAGTGTGTATATATCTCATGTAAAAGCCTGGACTGTGATGGTCTACACCATAGTGTAAACGGTAAGGAGATCGTCTTGAAAGATAGCACGTGCATGCACACAGCAGTCAAACACTGGCATATATTGCCCAAATAATATAATAATTATATTACCCCAAAAGCGAAAATGCACGCCGTGATGTATAATTCACAGATGGGAAAGGTTAATTGTGACAGTGAAGGTCAGTTTTTGTATCAGCTTGGTTTTTATCTTCACGACACGGATAATAAATATCGCATTATACGTACTAATACAACGAACCATATCATACATTTGTTTTTAGCTTTCTACTGGACCGAAGCGATTCGAATTTCCCAGCAATGGGGAAAACAAAGCAATGAATATCAATAATAAAAAAAATTACAACAAAACATTCGGGTCGCAACACGGTTTTGTATGTTTCGAGATAAACTTTGTCACAATTGCGGCATGTGTTATGACAATCCCGCTACAATAAGAACATAAAACATTTGGTGCACTGTTCTGTGTTGAACTCTAACCTAATTCGTAGCCATCCCATAATAACACAGGTCGGTACATTGTTTTGTGTGAAAACATGAACTTTATATTGCAATCCCGGGTGTATCACCCTCACACTGCTCGCTGATATCGTAACCCGCCAGGACGGGCGCAGTGGCGTAGTGGATAAGACATCGGTCTCCTAATCGGAGGGTCGTGAGTTCAAATCCCGGTCGCGGCCGCCTGGTGGGCGGTGGAGATTTTTCCGATCTCCCAGGTCAACTTGTATGCAGACTTGCTAGTGGCTAATCCCCCTTCGTGTGTACACGCAAGCACAAGACCAAGTGCGCATGGAAAAGATCCTGTAATCCACGTCAGAGTTCGGTGGGTTATAGAAACACGAAAATACCCAGCATACCTCCCCCGAAATCGGCGTATGTTGCGTGAATGGCGGGGGTAAGAGCGGCCATACACGCGAACATCCACTCGTGCAAAAACATGAGTGAACGTGAGAGTTTCAGCCCATGAACGAAGAAGAAGAGGAAGAAGAAAAAGAAGAAGAAGAAGAAGAAAAAATTACCCGCCAGGGTCCAAGGGGCACTGCACTGCGCCAGCTGTCTCCATCTCTGTCGATTGTCTGCAATCTTCTGGATTACTGCAGAGTGGTTTTTTTTTCAGGAGCCGGTTACATGGACTCGTGCGGTAGTCACACCTTCAGGAAGCAAGCCAAAACGTGCACTTTTAATGTTATGCTCTGACAACATATATTTTCTGCATAATCGTAACACACGGTCCCCCAATGAAGAAACCCCCCCCCCCAAAAAAAAAATAAATTAATAAAAAAAAAAATAAATAAAACACCCACCAACATAATTATTCACATTTAATCCGGCAAATGCAGACAACGTCATTAGCGTGCATGATACACAAAGGTGTTAGAACCAATCCCTAGGAAGCAAGATGCTCTGAGTGAACTCTTCTCAATCTTTGATCGCCCATCAAGTTGACAATCTGTCAGTGATTGGCGGCGGCCCTTTGATCTGATCCGCGGCTTATGAAGTTGGTATTGATCTGTAGCCGTCTGCGGTAAAACATATGGGGTTGAGAGAGTGCTGAGTGCGCGTGTGAAGTATCTATTTTTAGCTTTTTATTTCACTCCCCTTTAAATTGGTGTGTATAGGTTTCGCTCTGTCTCTTTCAATCCAAAAACAAGTAGACTGCCAACGTCCCAACATTCAGAATAAAAACAAACAATAAAGGTATGTTATTGGAACGGTTAATTATGCAAAACAAAACGTTACGTTCACTATCGTAACATTGGGAGTACATGTCAACGTAAGGCCCGGCGCTCACCTATGTAACGCCAGCAGGACAGACGACGCACTGCTGATTATTGAGGTCATTCTACATTTTGCGTGAAAGAAAAACAGGCCAAGTAGCCGTCTTAATCCCTATCGCAGCATGTAGCGTAGTGGCGAATGAAATGTTCTAATAACATACCTTTCGTGTTTTTTGACTCAGTCTGTTTGTTTTTGTCTGTCTTTCTGTCCGGACTTATAGGTCTCTGTCATAGAGTAGTATATTGATTGTTCGGTTGTTTGAACAGCATCTTGCAAGTGAGTTTCGTCTACAATTTTGCGGTAAGTTCATTATCTTTGTCATAGGTGTTTGTCTGTCTGTCTATCTAAAAGACCACGGGGTGGACGGACTGTAAAATAGTGTCACGTTTTGCTTTGTCATAAATTAAACGTTACAATCACCTGCCATTCTTGTGGGTTTTTTTAATTCTGAATTTTCGGAACGTTAGCAGTCTATGTGTTTTTGGATTTTTGTTCAATGAAAGCAAGAGTATTCACTCTGTCAAAACCCATACAAACCCGACAGAGTTAATTCCGAAGTTCATATAATATTCAGTTTGAGCATTTGTTTTTATTTGACGTCTGTATTTCGTTAATGCAACTACGATTGGACTCTGCAATTAATGGACTCTGCAATTAGTGGATTCCGCAATTAGAGAGTGCTGCCTCTGAACAGCGTTGACTTTGAACCGCCATTTTTTTCAATTTAGTCAAAACTAGTCCGAAGAACTTATGTCGTATTAGTTAAGATCCAAAGATTTGCAGCAATTCTGTGTTAGTAACAAAGCGAAAGAAGTCGTTTGAAGTCGTTGTTAATTCTCCGTGGAAAATATCAATTGAAAGACACACTAGCTACCGAAGAACTTATGTCGACGTATTAGTTTAGATCTAAAGATTGGCAGCCATTCGGTGTTAGTAACAAAACGAAAGAAGTCGTTTGAAGTCGTTGTTAATTCTCCGTGGACAATATGCCCTGAAAGACTCCTTCCCGTATGAACGATTCATCTCACCGTCTCAGATCTGGCGCAGCTTTAACAAGGTCAAGGCCATCCTTCCACTGGGACACCTACCAATCTTCAGCATCTTGACTGCTACCTGTACAGAGTGAGTATAGTTTGGTGAATTTATTTCACATATTGTCACATATTTGTGTCCATTGAGAACTTAATATTGAGAAAAACATTACTTCAACCCAAACTAATAATTTGTGGTATGTGTCAAAATGCAGTGATGGTCTTATGCCGTGTTAAAGCCCGGCCCGTTCTGAGATAGAGGGTATAGACCTTTATATGTAAAGGATTTTGTGGTATGTGTCAACATGGAGTGATGGTCTTATGCCGTGTTAAAGCCCGGCCAGTTCTGAGATAGAGGGTATAGACCTTTATATGTAAAGGATTTTGTACTACCGTAATGTTCAGATTTTTTTTCATAGGACCTACGGCATCAAGATTGTAAATGTACTATGTATGTATGTATCCCTTTTTTTTTGGAAAGGAGAGTAATCCGACTGACATTTTTTTGGAAAGAAATGTAAAAGGCTTCAGAGCACTTTTCGTTTGATACTGCTTTTATAGTAACCTCAACACCCTGTTGGACTCTAGTGAAATAACCCCCCTGAAACTGCGCTTTGAAGCATTGTTTTCATCATTCGCATTATCTGCCATCATGACACTTGGAGACAGAACTGATCATCGATAGGGTGCTCGCCCTGTGAGGATCCACCAGGCAGGCGCATACCTGTGGAGGCTCTACATAAGACCACCAGCTTCATAACCAGAGCTGGACTCCAAGTGTAACCTAGGCGAACGACAACAACAAGAAGAAGCTCATTCGCACGAACACCTTTGCACTCGTGTGGGCGGCCGGGAAACGAACTCGCTAAGGTGCAGTCCTTGTGGAGTAAACTGACACTCATGCACACCACCACAGATCTGTCGACAGCTTCTACACGGGATAAGACCATCCTTCCACTTGGACTGATAGGCTACTAACCATGAACCGCCTGGCTGTTTCCTCTCTTATTGAATTGATTTTGGGAGAGACAGATGTGGAAATCTACTGTATCAATTTAATGCATGTACACAATGACCCCACCCCCCCCCCCCTCCACTACTCACCCCACCCAAACAAAATCCCACACTACACAGGGGAACAAAGCAGGCGTAATTTGGTATTGTGTGTGTGTGTTCAGACGAGCAAAATAACTAGACAGCTCGAAGGCACTGAGCAACTGAACATGATCGTGAAATGGGGAAGGATAGTACTTTTGAACGGTAATGAACGAGTAGTGTGTGTGTGTGTGTGTGTGTGTTTATATGTGTTTATGTGTGTTTATGTGTGTGTGTGTTTGTGTGTTTGCGTGTGTGTGTGTGTGTGTGTGTGTGTGTGTAAGCACGCGCGCGTGTGTGTGTCCGCGTGTGGGCATGCGTGCCTGCGTGCGTGTGTTGGTTTCAATCTCTTTTGTCTTCTTTCTTTGCAAGCTACCCATTTGCGTGTTTGTGGGCAACGAACTATTAAACGTCACATCTATTGAACTTTCTTTGATCTCTTCAGCTCATTCATTACGCGCAGTAAACAAAAAAATGCACGGTCGATTTCCACATCAAAAGAGAGTTTTCAAAGGAACGTATTCACTGCGCACATAATTCAAAGACTTTAAAATCCACTGATCCACAATATCTGAAATTGGCATTGTAGGCCTATTCCACCCCTATCGGCTGGCAGGATTTTAGGATCTTTTAAGACATCAGTGGCATGCACGTAGTAGTTTCAATCCTTCTTGTTCTTTTTTTATTTGAAGGCAGAAAGCTTTCTATGTTATTGCCCCCCCCCCCCTCCTCAATCAAATCTGTAATTATCAACATTTAAAATCAAAACTTCATAACCTCAAATTAAAAACACACATAGAAATGGTGTTTATTGGTGTACTGTACCTGTATTTATTAACAAAATATTTGGCAATAATTATCAAATTTGACAAATAATGTTTATACTTCCCTTCCTGTCTGAGTGGAATTCTTTTCTTTTGGCGAGAAGCCACACGAGACGGTTTCAGCAGGTACAATTATCTATAAACGATTTCGGTCATTTGAATCGTTGACTTCTAATTCGAAACTGAGACATGTTAAAGACATTGGACACCGATTGACTCCAAAATTTGACTTCGTTAATATTTTGCCTCTTAACATCTCTATTTTTTCTAACACTTTATTCAACACATTCTGAACATTTTTGGGTTCGATTCGTTGATGACACAACCATTTGTCGAGGGTAGCGTAGGCACCCGGTCTGCTCCCCGCCTAAAAAAGGCCAGTGCCGTTCCGTCTTCGAGGGACTGCGTGGGTTTCATTTCGGAGTTTTCCTTCTCCTAGACGAGTTTCCTTCCATGGATGATGAGCCTCCTCTACCCTCGTTTTGAATTCAGAGTGGTCTTCTCTTAGGATAGCTGCCTGCCAGGGTTGACGAGCCTATCCTGCCCGGCTATTTGACCCATAGCTGGAATTTTTGGGTTCAATCGTTGTCCAATATCCACAGAGAGAGAGAGAGAGAGAGAGAGAGAGAGAGAGAGAGAGAGAGAGAGAGAGAGAGAGAGAGAGGAGAGAGAGAGAGAGAGAGAGAGAGAGAGAGAGAGAGAGAGAGAGAGAGAGAGAGAGAGAGAGAGAGAGAGAGAGAGAGAGAGAGAGCATTAGGAACGGTTCGCTTAACGAAAAGGTACCGGCACGGTGGCCTAGTGGTAAGGCGTCCGCCCCGTGATCGGGAGGTCGTGGGTTCGAACCCCGGCCGGGTCATACCTAAGACTTTAACATTGGCAATCTAGTGGCTGCTCCGCCTGGCGTCTGGCATTATGGGGTTAGTGCTAGGACTGGTTGGTCCGGTGTCAGAATAATGTGACTGTGCTGCGACTTCTGTCTTGTGTGTGGCGCGTTATATGTCTATAATTATGGCCCTTCGTGGTCGGCTGGGCGTTAAGCAAACAAACAAACAAACGAAAATGTCCTTCCGAGGTCGTGTTACGGCATCTTGTGTGCGTGCCATGCCGCTTTTTTTAATTTTCCTTTTTCTGTTTCTTTTTCTATTACCTCTTCCTCACTTTCTTTCTTCCTCACTTTCTTTCTTTCTTCTCTTTTGTTCGTTCGTCCTTTTCTTCGTTCTATCTTTCTTTTTTTCTTTCGTTCTTTTTTTCTTTTCTTTATTTCTTTTGTGCTTTCTTTCTTTCTTACGTTCTTTTTTTCCTTCTTTTTCTTTTTGTCCGACAATTGCATGACATTGCCGAGTAAGGGGGCAATATCTTGGTTGACCGACGGTTGACCCCCGCTCTCAAGGGAAGGTCTCTTTTGTAAGTCTGATTTTGCACAGGAAATGGAGCCGCGGGGGTTAAAAGGAAAAGGGAATACGATTCACAAACCTTGGCTGAACCCGGGCACTTTTGTGCGTTTGTTACTTTCCCTTAGGAGGACTAGGAGTTCAAATTGAAGGAGAATATGATGGACAACCGTTTTCTGAACGAATACACTTTTTTTTGCGCTGTGGTTGGACGTAATGATAAAATAAAACCTTTATTGAAAGAATTTTCAATTAAAAAAAAAACTCCAATTAAAAACTGTCCCTTTTTAAGATTCTTCACTTGAAAAAAACCCTCACGATCTTAACACTATTCGTGTAATAAGCTCTCCTCTCTAAGACCATTTATTTTCTCAACCTTTGTCTTTCAAGAACCCGTTTTCTTGACATTTTCTCTTCGTAAGGCCTTCAAGTTACCCTCAGCCTCCTTCCATTTTTTGTAACCAGTGAGAAAATCAAACACGCCGTCAGTTATTACCGAGAAGGATACCCATCCTGAGCGACAGCAACTGGGAAAGGTAAACAGTCCGTTGGACAACAACTTGTCAACAATGTTTCACGAGCTGTTGATAACTAGGTCAGCGAAATGGCTGGCGTCCTACTGAGGCTAAAAAAAAGTCGACTTCGTGAGCTAAATATCCCCCATACTAGGACTCTCAGACGTCGAAATTCACCCAAAAGACTGGTATTAATTGGGCGAAGTTCACTTCGTGAAGTTTGCTGCACGAAGTTTTGACACTGAATTTTTGGTCAAAAGACTTTGCGAAGTCTTTACGAAGTCAACTTCGGGCTCAATTTAGGAAGGGCTTAAAACTAAAGCGAGACGATGGGAAACCTTTGGACATGAAACGAAAAATAATATTGTTTTGATCATGACGTCTTTTATCTTGGCTTGATTGGAGAGTAATTTGTGAAGTTGCTCAATCAAACTGCAAATTACATTCACTGCCTTGCTACATATAACTTTAAAACGTGAGTGATTTTAAACGTGAGTGATTTTAAACGTGAGTGATTTTCAACGAATGGTGTAAGCACCGTGTTGCTTTGTGAGCAAACAGACCAAGCCAAAGCAAAGCAAATCAAAAACCAACCAACCAATGCAACCAATCAATGCAACCAACCAATGCAACCAATCAATGCAACCAACCAATGCAACCAACCAATGCAACCAATCAATGCAACCAACCAATGCAACCAATCAATGCAACCAACCAATGCAACCAATCAATGCAACCAACCAATGCAACCAACCAATTAAACAAACAAAAAGCGAAAACACAACACAAAACCATGAAATTAAAACAAGAAGAACCACCAACAAAAATAACAAAAACAAACAAACAAACAAACTAACAAACTACTATGAAAACTGTTAAGTCAATCTTCAGATTGCACATGTAATCAAATGAACGAGATATTAAATAAAGGCGATAAAACCTTCTCAAAGCTCAAATCGCTTAGGTTCTTTTCTTTATTTGGTGTTTAACGTCGTTTTCAACCACGAAGGTTATATCGCGACGGATCGCTTAGGTCTTATTACGTCGATGAAGTCAACGCGTGTAGGGTTCCTCCTTTTTTAGGCTAAAAATGTACAAAACTGACCCTTTCAACTTCAATAGGACAGCTGACAAGCCCGAAAAGCAATCAGAAAGAACTAGAATATGCCCACCCCTGATCAAAAGCTCCTCTCAACAATTTGCAACATTTTGTGAATACGCCCTCTCTGTAGGGGTAGCGCGAGCCATCTGTATTTTGTTTGTTTGTTTGTTTGCTTTACGCCCAGCCGACCACGAAGGGCCATATCAGGGCGGTGCTGCTTTGACATTTAACGTGCGCCACACACAAGACAGAGGTCGCAGCACAGGCTTCATGTCTCACCCAGTCACATTATTCTGACACCGGACCAACCAGTCCTAGCACTAACCCCATAATGCCAGACGCCAGGCGGAGCAGCCACTAGATTTCCAATTTTAAAGTCTTAGGTATGACCCGGCCGGGGTTCGAACCCACGACCTCCCGATCACGGGGCGGACGCCTTACCACTAGGCCACCGTGCCGGTAGCCATCTGTATGCGCGGGCCACTTTTGCCCCAAACCTCATTCAGAGCGGACATTTATTGTCCAGTGGCCAAACGACTCGCTGGGACAGGAGGGTAGTATTCGCAGATATCACTCTCGTTTAGAATTGATGAGAAGTAGGGTTATATTCGCAAATATCACCCGCGGTTTGAATGGACGGAAAGTAGGGTTATATTCGCAAATATCACCCGCGTTTTGAATGGACGGAAAGTAGGGTTATATTCGCAAATATCACCCGCGTTTTGAATGGACGGAAAGTAGGGTTACATTCGCAAATATCACCCGCGTTTTGAATGGACGGAAAGTAGGGTTATATTAATTTTGCAGATATCACCCGCGTTTCGAATTGACAGAAAGTAGGGTTATATTCGCAAATATCACCCGCGTTTTGAATGGACGGAAAGTAGGGTTATATTTGCAGATATCACCCGCGTTTTGAATGGACGGAAAGTAGGGTTATATTTGCAGATATCACCCGCGTTTTGAATGAAGAGTGTTGTCGAGTCCCACTTAACAACATACTGTTGCCTTTTTGGTGCCGAGTTCTAAATGTATAGTTAACGACATACTATTGCCTTTTCGATGTCGAGTCCTAGGTAACGACATACTATTGCCTTTTCGATGTCAATTCCCACTTTAACGACATACTATTGCCTTTTCGTTTGGGTGGGATTGGATCACGCTTTTATTGCAAAGCGGTTGGAATTATTGTGAATAGCCTTACATGTTGAACTGTAAAATAAAACGTGAATGCGTGTGTTGTATGACAATTCTGCCAGGCAGCGGACGAAGCAAACTCTTGTCATTTAGTCGTATTCTCTTTGTTGTTATTGTTGTTGTTGTTGTTAATGTTGTTGTTGTTGTTGTTAATGTTGTTGTTGTTGATGGTTGTTGTTGTTGTTAATGTTGTTTTTGTTAATGTTGTTGTTGTTGTTGTTAATGTTGTTGTTAATGTTGTTGTTAATGTTGTTGTTGTTGATGGTTGTTGTTGTTGTCGAAATCAAATCAATTTAACTCAAAGCAAAGGAACCACTAAACCAACCAACAGAACCAAACAAAACCCCGAAGCATTAACAATAATAGCCAACTAAACTTGCCCATGATCTACGTAATAACGCAATCAGTGCCATCCAGCATGTCTTGCGTTACAGGGCTCATAATACTGTGCCCGTAATGACGCGTCAATCAATCCTAGTTATTAGTGTACTAATGGTGGCTATGACTAACGCAGTAACAGTCCATCTGGCTAGCTCTGGCACTGTGCCGAGTAAGAGAGACCTATTACACTCATGTAGGACACGATGGTACAGAATATGGTGCAGTATAGTGGTGCGCTATAGTAGTGCCAGTGTCAGTGAATGAATCGTCAATCAATCCAAGTTATTAGTGTATTAATGGTAGCTCTGACTAACACAGTAACAGTCCATCTGGCTAGCTCTGGCACTGTGCCGAGTAAGAGAGGCCAACTACACTCATGTGGGACATAATGTATTCACTCGATGGCATAGAGTATAGTGTTGTAGAGTGGTGTGGTAGTAGTGCCAGTGTCAGTGAATGAAGCGCGAACCATTCATAACTCGAAAGTCAGTGCTTCCGTTGCTGTTTGTTATGTGTGTCGGGTTCGCATGAGGTATAGTGCTAGCGAAGAGTGTTCTGGTGGTAAACGTGTGTGTGTGTGTGTGTGTGTGTGTGTGTGTGCGTGTGTGTGTGTGTGTGTGTGTGTGTATTTGTTTGTGTGTGCTTGTTTGTGTGTGTGTGTGTATGTGTGTGTGTGTCAGTGTGTGTGTGTGTGTGTGTGTGTGTGTGTGTGTGTTAGTGTGTGTGTGTGTGTGTGTGTGTGTGTGTGAGTGTGTGTGTGTGTGTGTGTGTGTGTGCGGTGTGTGTGTGTGTGTGTGTGTGCGTGTGCGGTGTCTGGGCGGAGCAAGAGTCATTCACAGCTTTGTAACCTTGCGAAATTGTCCACTTCCGCATCTAATTCTGCCTATTTTCAGTGAGGGCTCACAAACTCTGAATGGGGTAGTGGCGTGCGCTACAGTTCTAGATCTAGGAAGTACTTGATATGTGTGTGTGGAGGGGGAGGGGGGGAGGATATGAAACGGACGGGAGGGACCGGGAAACAGGGGGGATGGGTCATTCAGAGCTTCAGTGAGCGTTGAGAAGTTACAGTGGTACCGGCTCTGTCTTACGAGTTTGAATAAAAATGTAACCGAAATTCGGTCGTTATACTATGGGGTCATAATATAAAGCTTTGGTTTGTAACATCCATGGCGGGGTCAGTAGTACCCTTTTCTGGGCGAAAATAGCTTAGCAACTCAGAGGGGCGGGTTTGTTCCAGTGCTGGAGTTCAGGAAGTGCTTGTTGTTGTGCGTGTTATAATTGCGTCCCAAAGCAAAAAAAGGGGAATTCCCGTTTCTTGCCTACAGAGAAGAGAAGGACAGTGGAGACAGCAGGTAAGATCGGAATACACTACGAATGTTTTCACAGACACAAATACAGAAAGGCAGACAAGGCTAAACATGATTATTATATAGTCTTGAGTCGAGCGTTTGAAAATGCCTGAGCCTGAAGGCGGGTGTAACTTACACCTCTTGGTATCAGCCTGCCTTAGAGATAAGGACGAGAGTTGGCCAGATGGCCAGAATAGCGCGCTGCATTTTCCTGCATAGAACTAAGGCGCGTCTGCCGCGACGGTGCCTGAGCTAAACATTGACGGGCACTGCTCACAGCCCGGCTCACGGCACTGTACACATTCCCCGTCCCTTCACCTCTCTCGCCACCATCCGCCCTAGCCTTGGTCTCAAGCCTGTATATATGATACCCATACATTGTTGAATTAAACACTGTTAAAACCAAACGCAGACAAAGAGACACTGTGAGATAATTACAGGCACACACAAACTAGACAGACACTGAGACAGATCCAATGTGTATGTAGGAAGGCGCCAAACAAACAACAACCAATCACTAACCTACTAACACACACACGAATCGTGCCTATTCAGTTTGTGTACAGTAGAATATGCCAAAAGACAGA
>NW_027125755.1:0-10983 GCF_037325665.1 Littorina saxatilis
TTACATTGAGAAAGACGCATTGATTGTTTGCACAGTTCACAAATAGCGCATTGGAATTCTCAACATTTCTGCGTATCGAACATTTACTGTGCCGCGTTGGGAGTCCAGGCAGTGTTGAAAAGGCCGTTTTCTCGTTCTGCATTGTTGCGAAAATGGTAAATGTCACAGAGGGTGAAAAGCTTTACAAGCGTTTACAGACAAACTGACTTCGCTAATGGGGTTCCTATATACTTTACACCTTATTTTGCAGTCACTTTTGACACGACATGGTATATATAACGCGCTTGCTGTTCCCTTTATAGTTTTTGAACTGAGCCAGGAGAGGTTGAAGTGACTTTTTATTTTTTTATTGTGTGTGTTTGTACTTGTTTCTGTTGGGTTCGATGCCCCAGATTAGTGAGTGAATCAGGTGAACTCATCCATGGATCCATACAACTATCCACCCATCCATCTACCAATCCATAAGTTAATAAGGGGGTAACCTGTATTCTTGTTACCGATTCTGTGATCTTTTGACTTTAGTAGATGGGGACAATTTATCAGGAAAGTTTTGAATACGTGTACATTGGTCATCAAACACAGGAAAATAAACACACTGAATCTTGATGAAAAACAGAATTAGAAATATATTTCGACGCGAAAACTCCTTGGGTACCCCTTTTCTTGCATGACTTCTGAATGATGATAGGTGACAAAGGTTTTTTTCAGTACTTCACAATGTCAAACTAACACTACTGCCGAAAACAGAAGTGTTACATTTCACTTCGTGCTACCCTACTCCTTTTCACCTCCCCCCCCCCCCCCCCCCTTCACCTCGATTCTTCTCCTCTTTAGTCATTCTCTTCCTCTTGTTCCCTCAGCTCCTCCTCCTCCTCCTCCTCTCTGAGTAGAAGGAAAAGATTGCAATTTTTCCCTTGAACGAGAACCACAGGTCAAGATATACTGTGATATCGGATGAAAGGAACACTGCTTGACTGACGTGACAGAGGATATTATGTTCCTGTCTGTGTTCTCTGATGCAAATTATGATATGCAAAGTGGGGTACGTGTGTACACACTTGGTAAGCGTCGGCTGTAAAGAATACTTTAGTAGAAAGATCAGATTCTGTTGATAAATTCATGAATTTTTAGCAGGATCTTTACATATGTTTACAAAGAGCTTATAAATACAGATACTCTGACAGCGACGCGCACGAACGCAAACACACACAGAACACACACAGTGACACACATACACACACACTGACACACACACACACGCACACATTGACACACACACACACGCACACATTGACACACACACACACGTACGCACGCACACACACACTGTTCCGCCTGGAGACTCGGACAGACAGATAGACAGACATACTCTCTTTCTCTCTCTTTTCTCCCGATCCGCTCCTGCTCGCAATTTCGTCTGTCTGTCCGGCTCTGCGCTTCTAACTCTCCCCCCCCCCCCCCTTCCCGCAAATCCCCTAAAATGCAGGCTCAGCATTCATGACCCTTGTTACAAACTTGATAGCGCGTGGTGTTAATATTGTCTAGTCTTGCCCAAGGGCAAATGTCACACACGGTAAAGACAAGTGTACCTATGTCGGCTTGGACCCCACGGTCGTCCATCATGGACTCTTGCTCTTGTGTTCCTCCACGGTATCCGAGATTTATTAGGCATGCATGTATGACGTTTGCTTTCGTTGGGTTTAGCATTGCGTGGTTGTGAATTTTAGTATGCCTGTGTTAGTCACCCTTGCTTGTGGTGGGTTAACTTCTGCGTTGTGCTAGCTGCTGATGACTTAATTTTCTGTCTTCGTGAATTCTTGAAAATGCTCCGCCAAAGGGTAAGATAGCAACCTTTTCCTCTCACTTTGATGTACACGATAGGGTTAGTTTGGGATAGTTCTGGTGGCATTTATAGAATTAATAAGATATTTAATCTCGTCAGTAATACTTCCTTGCAGTACAATTTAGACACGTTTACACTTTTCCGCTTTGCAGTACGGTGCTACGCTGCTGTTGCATGATTCGGAAAGGTTTGTAAGCTGTGCAAAGCAGCTTTGATCCCAATCTCGCTAGGGAGGAAGCGTTTATGGTTAATATAAGAACGACACTGTCATCGACAAAATGTTGGTTAATGCGATTACCCCAAGGAAAACCGAATTATTGAATGCGGTTGGCAATTTGTGTGTGTGTGTATGTGTGTGTGTGTGTGTGTGT
Source organism: Littorina saxatilis (assembly GCF_037325665.1). Taxonomy (NCBI): domain Eukaryota; kingdom Metazoa; phylum Mollusca; class Gastropoda; order Littorinimorpha; family Littorinidae; genus Littorina; species Littorina saxatilis. The sequence goes on from NW_027125755.1 coordinate 2,215, forward strand.
GTGTGTGTATGTGTGTGTGTCTGTTTGTGTGTGTGTGTGTGAGGTGCGTGCGTGCGTTTTTTCCCCTTTTGTTTGTCAAGCGCGTCAAACAGAATGTAGGTCACTGCGACTAATCATTACATTCAGCTGCTAAAACAATGTGCGCATGTGTTTATTGTTTTGCAACTCCGAATCGTGGATTGTTATTGACCTTTTGGTGCTGAGGTGCAAGGCTGAATACGGATAAAGGCATTGACCTTTCGCCTTAACGTTTTGTTCAAAGTGCATGTTTCTATTGTTCGTAAAAGGTACTCGCTAATTCTACTAGCTTTTTTTTATATTTAGTCAAGTTTTGACTAAATATTTTAACATCGAGGGGGAATCGAAACGAGGGTCGTGGTGTATGTGCGTGCGTGTGTGCGTGCGTGTGTGTGTGTGTGTGTGTGTAGAGCGATTCAGACTAAACAGTACTGGACCGATCTTTGTGAAATTTGACACGAGAGTTCCTGGGTATGACATCCCCGAACGTTTTTTTCATTTTTTTGATAAATGTCTTTGATGACGTCATATCCGGCTTTTCATGAAAGTTGAGGCGGCACTGTCACGCCCTCATTTTTCAACCAAATTGGTTCAAATTTTGGTCAAGTAATCTTCGACGAAGCCCGGGGTTCGGTATTGCATTTCAGCTTGGTGGCTTAAAAATTAATTAATGACTTTGGTCATTAAAAATCGGAAAATTGTAAAAAAAAATAAAAAATTATAAAACGATCCAAATTTACGTTTATCTTATTTTCCATCATTTGCTGATTCCAAAAACATATAAATATGTTATATTCGGATTAAAAACAAGCTCTGAAAATTAAATATATAAAAATTATTATCAAAATTAAATTGTCCAAATCAATTTAAAAACACTTTCATCTTATTCCTTGTCGGTTCCTGATTCCAAAAACATATAGATATGATATGTTTGGATTAAAAACACGCTCAGAAAGTTAAAACAAAGAGAGGTACAGAAAAGCGTGCTATCCTTCTTAGCGCAACTACTACCCCGCTCTTCTTGTCAATTTCACTGCCTTTGCCATGAGCGGTGGACTGACGATGCTACGAGTAAAATGGCATTGCGTTCAGTTTCATTCTGTGAGTTCGACAGCTACTTGACTAAATATTGTATTTTCGCCTTACGCGACTTGTCTTACTTTGTTGTTGTTACGTTGTCTGTTGACTGGTTTGTCTCTTTGTTCCGCTTCTTGCAAGTTTCTAATCAGAAGCAGTACGTCGTTGAATGTGGTAACATCATAATTTATTTATTGTCGTGAGTCGTCAATGCTAAACGCCAGTCGTACTAGGCAGTAAACTTTTAGCATCACAGAAGAAAACACATTTTGGATACATGTATGCGCTATATTTATATTATTACCATTGCACTTTTTTTTATGCCTGTCAGCATAAAATGCCAATATCGTCAGTCCAAGTTAGCGTATATTTCTTACACCTACACATGTCAACTGCTACTTATGCGCTACCTTCTTCAAATCTTATAGTCAACCCTTCGGTCATTTAAGGTTGATTACCGGCATCTGTGCACGTGGATGTGAACAAATATGTACGGCAATTAGCTTACGGCTAGTAGGACACCTGGATTAACGATGAGCAACGTCGTCTCTCTGCATTATTGATCACAGCCCATTAAAGGCATATGTACGCGCTCCCGTGTTTACAAAGTGTAGTTTGCCCATAATCGATGTCAAACGCACCATAAGACCATATAATGACGATACGTCACCATGCGCGGACCATAATACATGCATTACAGCTTGTTCTAGCCTCTGAAAAAGTGAGGATGTCAACAAAGCCGCGGTGTTAGCTCCCTTGCATCAACGTTACATGTGTTGCCAAATCTATAAATAGGATGATCCAGATCAAAATGAAAATTAACATATCTCAACATTGAAGGGGTCCTAGACCACAATATTTTGCAGGGAACTTAATTTAGCATGTCTCCAGCTGTTGGTAAAGCAATTAGCGTGTATAGTCATCGAGTACATATGGCTTTAAGTGATGCGTGTTTATGCAAGACTTCATGTCTGAAGGTAGAGAATGTATATATTGCTCAATCGAGGTCAGTGCAGTGCGGAAAGAAACAGTCATATTTTGTTACTGTTCTTACACCGATGTTTTTGTTTTATGCAGATGTCAATGCAAAGGTTTTTGTTGTTGGAATTAATATAATTTACGTTAAGATTCGTACCTGCGTGGCAGTTTAACGATACTGAGCCAGGTGTGTGTGACGGTGTGTGTGTGTGTGTGTAGTGCGCTGCGGTGATCATTTGTTTGGTGCTGAGAATGGAAACCGGGACATTAACCAATTGCGCGCCCCCACACACGCACGCACACACACACACACACACACACAAACACACACACCACACACACACACACACAAACCACCTCCAACCACCCACCCCCACCTCACGCATACACACACACACCACCCAAACAAAGTGAAGGCCCTTCAGTCCCTCTCCATTACTTCTCCCATCTCGACCAACCCTTCTGAATTATCATTGGATTGGATTGGATTGGATTGGATAAGATTTACAGTCCAGTGAGGTTACCCTCATGGAAATTCGGGCTGCTTTCTCCCCGGGGAAAGCGAGCTGCCATACATACGGCGCTACCCATATTTTTTTTCCTGCATGCGTGTATTCATGTTTCCTGAGACTTAATGCCGTGTGAGATGGAATTGTTTTACTTTATTCCAAGTCCCACGGGTATTTGATGGACATTTTTATCTATGCCTATACAATTTTGCCAGGAAAGACCCTTTTGTCAATCGTGGGATCTTTAACGTGCACACCCCAATGTAGTGTACACGAAGGGACCTCGGTTTTTCGTCTCATCCGAAAGACTAGCACTTGAACCCACCACCTAGGTTAGGAAAGGGGGGAGAAAATTGCGGCCTGACCCAGGCCTGAACACGCAACCTCTCGCTTCCGAGCGCAAGTGCGTTACCACTCGGCCACCCAGTCCATTGCAAATTTAGTAGCCCTGACTGATTTCTTGCAACTGATTCCTATCTCAATCAATCAATCAATCAATATGAAGCTTATATAGCGCGTATTCCGTGGGTACAGTTCTAAGCGCTTGTCGAAGAGTTGTCAACACGGGACTAACAAAGAAACTAACATCTACAGACGGACACGAACCCTATCACACACTAGCAAACCCTGATAAACATACAACAAACAACTGTTTAACAACAATGTACACATCAATAGCTAGGTCCAAACAAAATAATATTAAGCACAAAGAAAACACCTCTCACAGAGCACAGCACAAGAATGTCTTTTGGCTTCAGTGTGACTTCAGTGTGTGGTTGTTATAAGTGAAATAAATCCGCTTCGCCAGAAATCTCCATATTTTGACAAAGGCCCACAGGTATGAATGGGATAGAATCTGTGTTGTTTCTGGCACCATAAAGAAAGGACAGCCGAGACTTGGCTTGGAGGGCATGCGTAGATCTGAGATCTTACAAGTTTTCCGTGTGAACACAAGAGTTCGTTGAGAGGGCGCGGGGGTCGGGTTTTTTTTTTTTTTTTTTTTTTTTTTTTTTTGAGCTTACACCTGTTCCTTGTTCCGGTGTTCTCTCACGCCGCCCCGTCCCTGCATTCGCTGCTCCATCCACATCTGAATTTTCGTTCCGCTGCCAGACCTGTCGATTTTACAGACGCTCCAGGGAGGGATGTCGGGTCGTTGCGGTAGGCTACCCTCGGAAGTTGACACTGCACTTCTGCTGAGTCACTTCGACGGTGTTCAGTAGTGGGTCTGTCCCGAGCTAACGGACTCAGCCCACTACCTACTATGCCCCCTACTAACGACATTGACTGCTAAGTCGCGGAGCCAGACTAAGTGAGCGTCCCCTCCAGAGAGCAGACCGCCACCACGTCCCTCCGTCGACCCCCCAGAACGTCACACGTTGAAGACTGACAGCAGAAGTACTATTCAGGGAAGGATGGAACAGGAACACTGAGACCAAGGTCACCATGAGAGCTCCGGGCATGAAGGGCCACAAGAGCAAGGACATTTTATCATTTTGGATGATTAATGAGATGAGGATGATTATAATGATGATGCTATGGATTTCCAATTTGGTTTTGAGACTACGTGACAGGGCAGCACTCTACGCTTACTAGCATAATATATCCTGGCATCAACCAGGCCCGAGAACTGTCGCACCTGCGGTGTTGGTCAGGTATACAGAACCTGAGCACCCTCAAAGTCGCATTCGTTAAGTGAATGACACTCGGCTGTGTGATTCCAGCCTTCCCATAGGAGCCATAGCACTTCCACTCTGGGTAGGAGCCGACCGTAGCCCGAAAAACCCACATGACCCTGATGGGATTCGAACCCACGACCTCCCGGCCCGCAGCAGGGGGTCGGGGTTGGGTGGGAGGTGGGGTTGACCAGTGGTGTTGGATGAAGTTTGGGGTTATATTGAAGAATACGATCCATGCGATCGCAAGCCCCATGTGTTTGGGAACAAAGGTGTGTGTGTTTGTGTGTGTGTGTCAGTGTGTGTATGTGTGTGTGTGTGTGTGATTGTGTGTGTGTGTGTGTGTGTTTAGGAGGGGGGGATAAACCACACTCTTTTTAATTGTGATTTAACACGCACCGACTTAGCTTGGTTTTGCCCTTGACGGTTGTTGACCCCGTGTTTCGTAACTTTCACTTTTAATACGTGTTACCCAACACTACAGTTTGTATTTAAACATACCGTCCTGCTCCTAACCCCCACCCCATTCCTCCCGGCCCCTCTCCAACACTACCAAAAAAGGGACTTTAGGCTTGTTTTTACGACTGTGTCTCTTCACACGTGTTGAAATGGAGAGATTCCAATGTCAGCTTGCCCTGTTACCTGACGTGAAATGGGGATACTTGTACCGTATAAGCAAAACGTTTTTGTTGCTTCAGCTTTTGTTTGTAATGTAATTGTGTTACAAACATGTCCGCCTTTCGGTTGCCGTTGCTTCTCTGCACACCTGCGCCTTGGCCCTTATCTGTCTGTATCTTCTGGTATTTTTATATACACACACGCGCACACACACACACAAACACACACAAACACAAACACACACACACACACACACACACACGACACACACACACACACGACACACACGCACACACACACACGCACACACACACACACACACACACACACACACACACACACACACACACACACACACACACACACACACACACACACCTGTCCACAGGAGCTTGTATTAAAGCGCCGGTCGATTGAAGTAGCCTTCTCCTTTATCCTTAATGTAGTATTACTACAATTATTCACTATTTCTTAAAGATGTCAGAAGAATATTCAGTATTTCTTTTAATAAGTAAACAAATGCTTTTGTTCATTCCTTAACTTTAGCATTAGAAATGGTGGAATCGAGTCAATATTAACATTGCATTACATTTAACTTTACTGGTAAAACTTACTTTTAGAATTGCGATCCATCATTGTTATATAATGAATTATTTCTAATATATGATGACTGTTTATAGCCTCGTCGCGATATAACCTTCGTGGTTGAAAACGACGTTAAACACCAAATAAAGAAAGAAAGAAACTGTTTATAGCAAATGATAACAGACATGTCTAGAAAATGGATATTAACCAGAGCCGGCTGGGGTGGGGGGGGGGGGGGGAGGGGGGGGGGGGGGCGAAAGGCGTTGTTCAGAGCTTAACTCGACATTTGTTCTTCTCCCTTTCATGTTGCTTTTTGGCACAGACAGGGACCACTGGGCCAATAGAAAGACCTGGGGGTTCAAACCGTTTGTTTTGCGCCAGCTTTCCAGGTTCCAATGGATCCGGGGTTCTTTTCTTACAACTTGTACAGGACTTGCTGCGTCGTCAGCTTCCGGTTGTTTGCGCCAAAATGTGGATGTCGCCAAGTGAGGACAAACACCTTTTGAGAAAGGAAACATTTGAGGTTAAATAGTAACGAGGCTGCCTTTTGCTGCTCTTGTTGTATTGGATCTGGAGAAAGAGTTGGAGCATGGCTTTCAAGAGATGGCGACTTTAAATTGATTGTTGTTGTTGTTTTTAGTCCTGTCAAGCGACGACCTGTCTGTCTGTTCCCCTATCTGCTTTCCTATACACAGCGAAAAGCGTCTCCCTACCAGACACAATATCACGTTTCTCTTGACATATATATACACCACCGACGGCTTCCGAAGCAGACAAAACAAAACGTCGATTGGCGTTGAGTCAGACACAGACCCATCCTAAACGGGACATCACCGGTCTGTCTGTTTGTCCGCTCATATTGAACGGACAGGCAAGAGCTCGTCTTTGCTCTTTGGATCATGGATGTCACGGACGAGAGGAAAATGCATCGATCTGTTTCATTGCAGATAATACTAATCGATTTTTGTAAATGACATTGTTCTTATGGACCTGCGACGTTAGGTGTCGGTGTTCCTTGAATTGATCACTGACTGGCTTTTGAAGTTTTGTGAAAAGGACCCTCACGTTCTGGAGAGGAGAACAAACAGCGCAGATAATTCTAATCGATTTTTGTCATTGTTCTTACGGACCTGCGACGTTAGGTGTCGCGGCGTTCCTTGAATCGATCGCTGACTGGCTTTTGAAGTTTTGTAAATATAGGCTATAATACGATCCTCACGTTGTGAAGGTGCATGTGAACAAACAGTGACGGATGCGTTGACTTGAAAAGCAAGAGTCGCTTTGAGCGATTGTAATAGCTCGTCAGTCAAAGACGTTGTTAGATGCGTTACGACTCATTTTGAAGGTCTTAAAAGGGGGGTTCCACTGTATGTTTTATTAAACGGTATACCTTGCTGCGTACACGATCATTTCTGTCGTCAAATATCTGTCCAGGCTGTCCCGTGGAATAAGAGCACTATCATGAAAATGAATATAAGCAGCACCTTCAGTCCCTGTCTTGTATTAATAATACATAATTACATGCTATCATTAGGGATGGCAAGTTAGTGTTGTTCTTCTGTATAGCACTCAGGGTCTTCAATTACTCCATTACTAGCGCTTTAGGATGCATGTTTCCCCCCCGCGGGTTAGGGGGAAGAATTTACCCGATGCTCCCCAGCATGTCGTAAGAGGCGACTAACGGATTCTGTTTCTCCTTTTACCCTTGTTAAGTGTTTCTTGTATAGAATATAGTCAATTTTTGTAAAGATTTTTAGTCAAGCAGTATGTAAGAAATGTTAAGTCCTTTGTACTGGAAACTTGCATTCTCCCAGTAAGGTAATATATTGTACTACGTTGCAAGCCCCTGGAGCAAATTTTTGATTAGTGCTTTTGTGAACAAGAAACAATTGACAAGTGGCTCTATTCCATCTCCCCCCCTTTCTCCGTCGCGATATAACCTTCGTGGTTGAAAACGACGTTAAACACCAAATAAAGAAAGAAAGAAAATAAAGAAAGATGCATGTTTGGTGTTTTCGTGTTTCTATGATCCACTGAACTCTGACGTGGATTACAGGATCTTTTCCGTGCGTACTTGCCTGGTACTTGGCCTTGAGCCTGCGTGTACACACGAAGAGGGACAAGGCACAAGCAGGTCTGCAACAACAAAAAAGTTGACATGGAAGATCGGAAAAAAATCTCGACAGAGAATTGGAACATTCAACCTTCCGCATAGGCGTCTTATCCACGAGGCAATCGCGTCCGTTCTTTTTTGCCGTCTTTGTCTTCGCCAGTCGTTTGTTTTCATCGTCCTTCTTCTTCTCCTTCTTGTCGTTCGCCAATGCTAAACTTGGAGTCCAGCTCTGGTAATGAAGCTGGTGGGCTTATGAAGAGCCTCCACAGGTCCATGCAGCTTCTCATGAAGGGGCACCGGCCTGGTCTTTTCATCGTCCTCATTGTCATCCTACTTGGTCGGGCGAAAGTTCTCTTATGCTATGGGAAAGCCTGGAAAGATCTTTGGCGATAAAAAAAAGATGGTGTACGCAGCAAGGTATAATTATCGTTTTCGATTCTAAAATACAGTAGAAGCCTCCCTTTAAGACCTTTAAAAAACTGAGAAAACCAGGTCCTAAACGGGAGGGAGTCTTACAATGGAGGTAAATTTACGGAGATTACGAACAGACAATCTAAAAAAGCAAGGTCTTAAAATGGAAGAAGTCTTAAAATAATTATGCGGTCTTGAAAGGAGGTTCCACTGTACTTAGGACTGAAAACTACAAAGATTCCTCACTGCACCATCCCGGTTGTTCTAGCTTAGTCTTAAAATATGCGGTCTTGATAGGCGGGTTCCACTGTACTTAGGACTGAAAACTACAAAGATTCCTCACTGCACCATCCCGGTTGTTCTAGCTTAGTCTTAAAATATGCGGTCTTGATAGGCGGGTTCCACTGTACTTAGGACTGAAAACTACAACGATTCCTCACTGCACCATCCCGGTTGTTCTAGCTTAGTCTTAAAATATGCGGTCTTGATAGGCGGGTTCCACTGTACTTAGGACTGAAAACTACAACGATTCCTCACTGCACCATCCCGGTTGTTCTAGCTTAGTCTTAAAATATGCGGTCTTGATAGGCGGGTTCCACTGTACTTAGGACTGACCACTACAAAGATTCCTCACTGCACCATCCCGGTTGTTCTAGCTTAGTCATTCTCCCTTCCCCAGCAGTGTGTAGGGAGGGACGTTGTTATCTTTATCGCCGGATCAGCTCCATTTGCTATCGACCCGGGAGTGGGTGTTTCGAGCCAGATCACTTTGCCCTCCGCAACTATT
>NW_027125756.1:0-1000 GCF_037325665.1 Littorina saxatilis
CTCCTGCATCTTCTGCACAGCTGCATGGCATGGGGGCAAACAAGATTGCTTGTCATAAGATGCTAGAGCATCAATAAGTCTCTATCCATGAAGATTAAGAATATTTAATTCAACAAAATCTGCTTTGCGCCAATGTGTAGCTTGATGCTACTTCAGAAGCTTGTTTGCTAAATATTGAGCTCTTACCTGTCTGTCTAAACTGTCTGTTTAATTGCTGTGTCTGTAAACACATTCTACTGCAGCTACACCATTACTATTTATTCCAGGAGTTGTAATCGTGTTTGGATTAAATAAGATGAAATGACTTCTGTTCTTAGGTCAGACTGGTTCTTGACAAGCTGATGGAAAATAAAAAGATTGCAAATGCAACACACAACATGCTTGCTTATAGGTAAGCATTTAAATAAATTCTGTTGATAATACCATTCATTTGATAACCATTTTGGTTGCGGCTGGTAAACATAATACTATGTTTGTAATATAATGCATGCCTTCTTTTGTACATAACGTCAAGATTCTAGTTCAGAACTGGGTAAAGTTCTTCAAGACCAGCACTGTTGATATAAAAAAAAATATCACTTCTTTAGCGTGGCATTTTGTCTGTTAATTTCTCTCCTTGTCTTTTTGACTGTATCTATCTTTTCAATTTCACATCTTAGCTGGCAGATCTCTGGTGTAAACCTCCCTGGGAATTGTTTCTCTGCACAGTCAGGATTTCTTCATACTTAGATTGTTTGGATAGGGGTGGGTGGCCGAGTGGTAACGCACTTGCGCTCGGAAGCGACAGGTTGCGTGTTCAGGCCTGGGTCAGGCCGCAATTTTCTCCCCCCTTTCCTAACCTAGGTGGTGGGTTCAAGTGCTAGTCTTTCGGATGAGACGAAAAACCGAGGTCCCTTCGTGTACACTACATTGGGGTGTGCACGTTAAAGATCCCACGATTGACAAAAGGGTCTTTCCTGGCAAAATTGTATAGGCATAGATAAAAATGTCCACCAAATAC
>NW_027125757.1:0-5000 GCF_037325665.1 Littorina saxatilis
GGGGTGTACATACTGCTGAATCTGTAGCTGTAGGCGTTTTGTTTTTACTGTTACACTTGGGGGGGGGGGGGGTGTACATACTGATGTATCTGTAGCTGTAGGTGTGTTATGTACTGTTACAGTAGGGGGGGAGGGGGGGGTTGAACTTACTGCTGTATATGTAGCTGTAGGTGTGTTTTGCACACAGGGGGGGGGGGGGGGAGTTGAACATACTGCTGTATCTGTAGCTCTGAGTGTGTTTTGCACTCTACACGGGGGTAGGCGGTGGAGTGTTGTACATACTGCTGTAGGTATGTTTTGTACTGTTACAGTGGGTGGCAGCGGGGGGAGGGGGGTGTACATAATTCTGAATCTGTAGCTGTAAATGAGTTTTGTACTGTTACAGGGGGGGGGGGGGGGTTGTACATACTGCTGTCATCTCATAATCTGTAGCTGTAGGTGTGTTTTGCACTGTTACACTGGGGGGGGGGGGGGGGGGGTTGAACACACTGCTGTATCTGTAGCAGTAGGTGCGATTTGTGCTGTTACAGTTGGGGGGGGGGGGGGGGGTGTACATACTGCGGTAGCTGTAGGTGTTTTTTACACTGTTACACTTGGATTGGGGGAGGGTTGTACACACTGCTGTATCTGTAGGTTTGTTTTCCACTGTAACACTGGGGGGAGGGGGGGTTGTACTGCTGTAGCTGTAAGTGAATTTTGCACTGTTACACTTGGGGGGGGGGGGGTGGTACATACTGCTGTATCTGTAGCTGCATGATAAACTGCTGTAGCTGTACGGGGAGGGGGGGTACATACTGCTGTAGCTGTTAGTGGTTTTTGACTCACATGCGAAGCAAAAGTGAGTCTATGTACTCACCCGAGTCGTCCGTCCGTCCGTCCGTCCGTCCGTCCGTCCGGAAAACTTTAACGTTGGATATTTCTTGGACACTGTTCAGTCTATCAGTACCAAATTTGGCAAGGTGGTGTATGATGACAAGGCCCCAAAAAACATACATAGCATCTTGACCTTGCTTCAAGGTCAAGGTCGCAGTGGCCATAAATGTTGTCTAAAAAAACAGCTATTTTTCACATTTTTCACATTTTCTCTGAAGTTTTTGAGATTGACTACCTCACCTATATATGATATATAGGGCAAAGTAAGCCCCATCTTTTGATACCAGTTTGGTTTACCTTGCGTCAAGGTCACAGGAGCTCTTCAAAGTTGGATTGTATACATATTTTGAAGTGACCTTGACCCTGAACTATGGAAGATAACTGTTTCAAACTTAAAAATTATATGGGGCACATGTTATGCTTTCATCATGAGACACATTTGGTCACATATGATCAAGGTCAAGGTCACTTTGACCCTTATGAAATGTGACCAAAATAAGGTAGTGAACCACTAAAAGTGACCATATCTCATGGTAGAAAGAGCCAATAAGCACCATTGTACTTCCTATGTCTTGAATTAACAGCTTTGTGTTGCATGACCTTGGATGACCTTGACCTTGGGTCAAGGTCACATGTATTTTGGTAGGAAAAATGTGAAAAGCAGTTCTTAGTGTATGATGTCATTGCTAGGTTTAGTTATTTGACCTGACCTTCAGCCTTGACCCTGAAGGTCATGTAAAGGTCAAGGTCAAGCATGTGAGTCGTATGGGCTTTGCCCTTCTTGTTTATACTGGTGTAGCTGTACGGGGAGGGGGGGTATACTGCTGTAGCTGTTAGTGATTTTTGCACTGTTACACTGGGGAGGGGGGGGGAGGGTGGGGGTGGAGTACATACTGCTGAATCTGTAGCTGTAAGTGTGGTTTGCACTGTTACACTTGGGGGGTGGGGTGTACATACTGATGTATCTGTAGCTGTAGGTATTGCATTGTAACACTTGGGGGGGGGGGGGTGTACATACTGATCTATCTGTAGCTGTAGGCCTGTTTTGTACTGTTACACTTGGGGGGGGGGGGGGCGGTTTGTACATACTGATGTATCTGTAGCTGTAGGTGTGTTATGTACTGTTATAGTAGGCGGGGAGGGGGGGGGTTGAACATACTGCTGTATATGTAGCTGTAGGTGTGTTTTGCACACAGGAGAGGGGGGGGGGGGGTTGTACATACTGCTGTATCTGTAGGTCTAGGTGTGTTTTGCACTCTACACGGGGGAAGGCGGTTGAGTGTTGTACATACTGCTATATCTGAAGCTGTAGGTATGTTTTGTACTGTTACAGTGGTGGCAGCGGGGGGAGGGGGATGTACATAATTCTGAATCTGTAGCTGTAAATGAGTTTTGTACTGTTACAGTGGTGGGGGGGGGGGGGGGGGTTGGGGGTTGTACATACTGCTGTATCTGTAGCTGAAGGTGTGTTTTGCACTGTTACTAAGGGGGAGGGGAGGTGTACATACTGCTGTAGCTGTAAGTAATTTTTGCACTGTTACACTTGGGGGGTTGTATATATACTGCTGAATCTGTTGCTGTAGGTGTGTTTTATACTGTAATACTGAGGGGGGGGGGTGTACGGCTGTATCTGTAGCTGTAGGTGTGTTTTGTACTGTTACAGTGAGGGCGGTAGGGGCGGGGGGTTCTACATACTGCTGTATCTGTAGCTGGTGATGTGTTTTGCACTGTTACACTGGAGGGGGGGGGGGGGGGTTGTACACACTGCTGTATCTGTAGGTTTGTTTTCCACGGTAACACTGGGGGGAGAGGGGGGTTGTACTGCTGTAGCTGTAGCTGTAAGTGAATTTTGCACTGTTACACTTGGGGGGGGGGGGGTGGTGGTACATACTGCTGTATCTGTAGCTGCACCCGGCCCAGCCAGCAAGACATTAGCGGCCGATAGTCGGCCGAACACCCTTCAAAAAGTCGGGCAGGTGACGTCAAAAGATACGACGCGGGTGTTGGCCCGACTAACTTTTGCAAAGAGGCAACGAGGCGGCCGACAGGCGGCCGAACACCTGTACTATGGCGGCACGCATCCGGTCCGATGTTAATCGGCCCGATGGCTTGTTGGACCTGCGGCCCGACACCTTATGCCGACATCGTCCCGATGTCTTCCCGCTGATATCGATATCTTCCCGATGTCGGCATAAGGTGTCGGGCCGCAGGTCCAATAAGTCATCGGGCCGATTAACATCGGACCGGATGCGTGCCGCCATAGTGCAGGTGTTCGGCCGCCTGTCGGCCGCCTCGTTGCCTCTTTGCAAAAGTTAGTCGGGCCAATACCCGCGTCGTATGTTTTGACGTCACCGGCCCGACTTTTTGAAGGGTGTTCGGCCGATTATCGGCCGCTAATGTCTTGCTGGCTGGGGAGAGACAGACAGACTGGCAAAGACAAAGAGAAAGAGATAGAGAGAGTCACACGCGATTCGAAGAGAGGCAGAGAGACAAACAGGCTGGCAAAGACAAAGAGAAAGAGATAGAGAGAGTCACACGCGATTCGAAGAGAGGCAGAGAGACAGACAGACTGGCAAAGACAAAGAGAAAGAGATAGAGAGAGTCACACGCGATTCGAAGAGGGGCAGAGAGACAGACAGACTGGCAAAGACAAAGAGAAAGAGATAGAGAGAGTCACACGCGATTCGAAGAGAGGCAGAGAGACAGACAGACTGGCAAAGACAAAGAGAAAGAGATAGAGAGAGTCACACGCGATTCGAAGAGAGGCAGAGAGACAGACTGACTGGCAAAGACAAAGAGAAAGAGATAGAGAGAGTCACACGCGATTCGAAGAGAGGCAGAGAGACAGACATGTTGGCAAAGACAAAGAGAAAGAGATAGAGAGAGTCACACGCGATTCGAAGAGAGGCAGAGAGACAGACATGTTGGCAAAGACAAAGAGAAAGAGATAGAGAGAGTCACACGCGATTGAAGAGACGCAGAGAGACAGACAGACTGGCAAAGACAAAGAGAAAAAGATAGAGAGAGTCACACGCGATTCGAAGAGAGGCAGAGAGACAGACAGACTGGCAAAGACAAAGAGAAAGAGATAGAGAGAGTCACACGCGATTCGAAGAGAGGCAGAGAGACAGAAAGACTGGCAAAGACAAAGAGAAAGAGATAGAGAGAGTCACACGCGATTCGAAGAGAGGCAGAGAGACAGACAGACTGGCAAAGACAAAGAGAAAGAGATAGAGAGAGTCACACGCGATTCGAAGAGAGGCAGAGAGACAGACAGACTGGCAAAGACAAAGAGAAAGAGATAGAGAGAGTCACACGCGATTCGAAGAGAGGCAGAGAGACAGACAGACTGGCAAAGACAAAGAGAAAGAGATAGAGAGAGTCACACGCGATTCGAAGAGAGGCAGAGAGACAGACAGACTGGCAAAGACAAAGAGAAAGAGATAGAGAGAGTCACACGCGATTCGAAGAGAGGCAGAGAGACAGACATGTTGGCAAAGACAAAGAGAAAGAGATAGAGAGAGTCACACGCGATTCGAAGAGAGGCAGAGAGACAGACATGTTGGCAAAGACAAAGAGAAAGAGATAGAGAGAGTCACACGCGATTCGAAGAGAGGCAGAGAGACAGACAGACTGGCAAAGACAAAGAGAAAGAGATAGAGAGAGTCACACGCGATTCGAAGAGAGGCAGAGAGACAGACAGACTGGCAAAGACAAAGAGAAAGAGATAGAGAGAGTCACACGCGATTCGAAGAGAGGCAGAGAGACAGACAGACTGGCAAAGACAAAGAGAAAGAGATAGAGAGAGTCACACGCGATTCGAAGAGAGGCAGAGAGACAGACAGACTGGCAAAGACAAAGAGAAAGAGATAGAGAGAGTCACACGCGATTCGAAGAGAGGCAGAGAGACAGACAGACTGGCAAAGACAAAGAGAAAGAGATAGAGAGAGTCACACGCGATTCGAAGAGAGGCAGAGAGACAGACAGACTGGCAAAGACAAAGAGAAAGAGATAGAGAGAGTCACACGCGATTCGAAGAGAGGCAGAGAGACAGACAGGCTGGCAAAGACAAAGAGAAAGAGATAGAGAGAGTCACACGCGATTCGAAGAGAGGCAGAGAGACAGAC
>NW_027125757.1:10000-32500 GCF_037325665.1 Littorina saxatilis
GGTGCCCATCAAGTTGTCAATCTTGATTCGGTGCTTACTTTCCCACGCCGGGCAGGGTTTTCCCTGTTTCTTATTCACTCCACTTCACTGAAGTTTCTCAGTTTGTCTTTGCTGATACCAAGAGACAACAACTCACAATATTGTCTGGACCTGGTCACGATTTTCTGTAAGTATTCTAATTCTTCTAATTTCTTACTTGCAACCATTAGGTGTTCAACACCCACACATGAATGAAACTGTTCTTATTGAAGAAAGTATTCTTCCCTTGAACTTCTGAATAACTTTCAATTTTTTATATGGGCATATATATCTAAATCAAAGTTGTTTTTATTATGTGACTTATTTGATAAAGTTTTGTTGTGAAAATCAAGTCTTAAGCACGAGATTCTCTCTCTCTCTCTCTCTCTCTCTCTCTCTCTCTCTCTCTCTCTCTCTCTCTCTCTCTCTCTCTCTCTCTCTCTCTCTCTCTCTCTCTCTCTCTCTCTCTCTCTCTCTCTCTCTCTCTCTCTCTCTCTCTCTCTCTCTCTCTCTGTACTGTATACTGTATGATTGCGATTGACAATTGTCCTTTTATCGTCTTTATTTTTATGTCTTAGTTTAGCAGGGACAGATTGTAAGACTAGGCGTGAGCCTAAAATCTCCATCCTTGAGTAATAAAGTTCGTTCGTTCGTTCGTTCGTTCGTTCGTTCGTTCTCTCTCTCTCTCTCTCTCTCTCTCTCTCTCTCTCTCTCTCTCTCTCTCTCTCTCTCTCTCTCTCTCTCTCTCTCTCTCTCTCTCCTGGTGTTGTAATAGTTCATTATATCCATGAAATAAGTTCAATACTAAGAAATGTAAGAAATAAAAGAATAATCCAGTATATTGCGCCCATTGTTTGCAGTGTTGTGCAACCAAGATGGACGATGAATCATTATGTTCTGACAGTGATGAGGAGACTCTGGCAGCATTATTATCTGCTGATGCTGATATTCCATCAAATACTGGTGAGTACTGATACAAATGATACGGATTGTGGTTTTGTTTACACCATGAGTATAGTTATTATGTTAAGTGCTATGTTTCATTATTTCTGGAACGTGAACAAAGTACAAACCACATGTTTTGAGTGCTACCAATGCTGTTAGTGTATGAATAAGGATGAAATGAGAAAGAGAGGGAGAGAAAGAGAAGAGAGAGGTGTCAAAGTCGGTTTTTGATAACATAGTGGTTATTGACTTTGTGTGCATAGGTGCTGAGGAAGCTGCCCTATCCGCTGCTATCGATGCGAGTAGAACAGAGAACAATCTGCGACAACTTGCTCTTCGCATTAACAACGAGAAGCTGAACCGACGACTTGAAGTTAATGGAATGGAGCGTCAAGAGGTCTCTGCAGATGGGAATTGTTTCTTTAAAGCAGCCAGCCTTCACTTGGCTGCACACGATGAAGTGACATTGAGGGAAACTTTGTGTCAGCATATTGTGCAAAACATTCATATCTACATGGAATACTTTCCTGGTTGCTCGTCCGAGAATTTTGCGATACAGGATTTGTCAAATATGCTTTTATCAGGTACCTGGAATCTTAAATTCAACGATGCACTTCCTCTTGCTTTGGCAAACCTCACCGGGAGAAGGGTGAAGATTTTTACCAGCAAACAAGAACCTGCTACATGGGACGTGACACCGACAGTTACATCTGTGAAACACGATGAAGCAAGTCCCATTTACTTAGCAATGTTGGCGCCAACGGGACAACCAGAAGAACATTACGATGGCTGTCTCGCCAAAAGAAGGCATATATCAAGTGTTTGGGACTTCACAGCAGTCTTCTGAAAGAAACACTTCTCCCCGGCCCGTCTTTGTCCTCATGTGCCAGCGGACTCAACAGAAGATGCTGATACTCACACACCCCCTCTCCTACCTGGATCAACAAAAGATGCTGACACTCACACGTCCCCTCTCCTACCTGGATTAAAAGAAGATGCCGAAACTTACACGGCTCCCCCTCTCCTACCTGGATCAACAGAAGATGCCGAAACTCACACGCCCCCTCTCCTACCTGGATCAACAGAAGATGCCGAAACTTACACGGCTCCCCCTCTCCTACCTGGATCAACAAAAGATGCCGAAACTCACACGCCCCCTCTCCTACCTGGATCAACAGAAGATGCCGAAACTCACACGGCCCCCCCCCCCTCTCCTACCTGGATCAACAGAAGATGCCAAAACTCACACGCCCCTTCTCCTACCTGGATCAACAGAAGATGCCAAAACTCACACGTCCCCTCTCCTACCTGGATCAACAGAAGATGCCAAAACTCACACGCCCCTTCTCCTACCTGGATCAACAAAAGATGCTGACACTCACACGCCCCCTCTCCTACCTGGATCAACAGAAGATGCTGACACTCACACGTCCCCTCTCCTACCTGGATCAACAGAAGATGCTGACACTCACACGCCCCCTCTCCTACCTGGATCAACAGAAGATGCCGAAATTCACACGCCCCCTCTCCTACCTGGATCAACAGAAGATGCCGAAATTCACACGCCCCCTCTCCTACCTGGATCAACAGAAGATGCCGAAACTCACACGCCCCCTCTCCTACCTGGATCAACAGAAGATGCCGAAACTCACACGCCCCCTCTCCTACCTGGATCAACAGAAGATGCCAAAACTCACACGTCCCCTCTCCTACCTGGATCAACAGAAGATGCCAAAACTCACACGCCCCTTCTCCTACCTGTTTCAATAGAAGATGCCAAAACTCACACGTTCCCTCTCCTACCTGGATCAACAGAAGATGCCGAAATTCACACGCCCCCTCTCCTACCTGTTTCAATAGAAGATGCCAAAACTCACACGTTCCCTCTCCTACCTGGATCAACAGAAGATGCCGAAACCCACACGCCCCCTTGTCAATCCTTTTATGACGATCATGTCAGCGACTCGTCATCCAGCAGTGTTACTTATCCTTCCATGCCTTCAACAACTGTCTATGATAATTGATACACCTCCCAAAAACGGTGGACGAAAACGGCAGTCTAGAAGCATAGAAGAAGAATGAAAGGAAGAAAATGAAACTTGAAGGGAAGGAATTTGTCCTCTGGTTGAACTGTAAAATTGAACAGACAGCTTCACAATTTGTAACGTGCGTGTTGTGTTTTTTTCATTCGACGGATATTTGGAGACCAAAGTGTGTCAAAGTGTCGTGTTTGTGGATTTTCATGTGGATATAACACAAATCTTGGGAGAAGACTTTAAGGTAAGGCCTACATGATTTTTCATTGCATGAATAAGTTTTGATTCTATTGTGCACCAATAACTTAAGTGTATGTAACTTGTAATCCCACAAAACCTATTTTTGTCGACTAACTAGAATGTTTTGTTGTGATTTTAAACTTGTTCTTTTTGTGCCTGTTTTTTTCTCATTCTCTTTCGTGTTTAAAAAAGTTCCCGACCTACCTACCCCAATATGTTTTACCATAACCAGAAAAATACATTTCTTTAGGCCTAAGCAGTACCCGAATGTGTCACGTTAGTGATAACAAAAAGCCACGTAATTCACATGCAGACTATTAATGTTATTGCGGGCAAAGACGTCATGTTTTGTGCCAGAAAGTAAAATAATATTGGAAAACATGGCGAATACTTCATTATACAACCATCTATAAGCATGATATCGGGTTGTTGCAAAGAAAAGTTGGTTCACCAACATTAAAGCAGTATGCCACAGTATTATAACCGATGGTTGTTAGCTTGTGGAAGGTAAAACGCAGGCGAAATATGACCACTCTAACACGCCACAACCATGCAACAGCGCTATGTCGGGTTGTGGCTGGATTAAACGCAGGCGAAATATGACCACTCTAACACGCCACAACCATGCATCAGCGCTATGTTGGGTTGTGGCTGGAACTTTTCACCAAGTACTCGCGCCATTTCTCCCGCCACAACGATCCAACAGTGGATGTGTCGTTGTGGCCCGAACTTCTTGTCGGCTTTCTTCATCTATGCCCATGCCACAACGAAATAAACATTTCAATTGCACATTTTGGACAGTTGTGTTTGTTTTTTCTCTCCCAAACTTGTATTGATGGTTTAAATTAAGGAAATCTTTCCTTACAGTGAGAAAAATTAGAGAGTTCCGACATATTTGAATTTACATAGCCCTTTGAATATTTGAAGTGCGATTTCTCAAAATGGCCGTTTTGGAGATATATGGTTGTGGCTCTGAACAGACGAATAGGAACTTACAACATGAGGATGAACATCGCTTGTTCAGTTCAATGCTTGTTATTATCTCAGGTGCCAGGAGAAAGGTTCCGTACAACTCTCGCTTACTCCATCACACATAAATGCATAAAGAGCGATTACATCCTTTTGGTTATTTGATATAGGCACCTACGTTTTAGCTACGACCGTTTTTACTCCAGTTCCAGGAGAAAAAAACACCAAATTTCAGCTCAATCGACCTGTAAATACCAGATATGTAACTCCGGACAGACGGACAGCCAGACATAACGACAAACAAACACACAAACAAACAAACACACAGACTGAGAGAAACCTATACACCCCCTAATACGGATACAAAGTTCTGGTCGATTTAAAATGTGTACTTGTAGCGAAGGCGCGTGAATAACGATTTCCCGACGGGGTTAAAAGTTGGACCGAAATCACAAGTAGAGACAGGAAGATGTGGAGAAATCCAATTCAGGTAAAGCTAACCCTAAACTTTGATATCAATCAGTCAAAATCGACTTGGCAAAGTGTACTTGACGAAGCTCGTTGCACAAAGCTTAGACACTGTGGGGCGGGGATGTAGCTCAGTCGGTAGCGCGCTGGATTTGTATTCAGTTGGCCGCTGTCAGCGCGAGTTCGATCCCAGGTTCGGCGAGAGATTTATTTCTCAGAGTCAACTTTGTGTGCAGACTCTCTTCGGTGTCCGAACCACCCCCCGTGTATACTACATTGGGTGTGCACGTTAAAGATCCCACGATTGACAAAAGGGTCTTTCCTGGCAAAATTGCTTAGGCACAGTTAATAATTGTCTACCATACCCGTGTGACTTGGAATAAGGCCGTGAAAGGTAAATATGCGCCGACATGGCTGCAATCTACTGGCCGTATAAAATTTCATCTCACACGGCATCACTGCAGAGCGCCTAGAACTGTACCCACGGAATATGCGCGATATAAGCCTCATTGATTGATTGATTGATTGATTGATTGATTGATTGATTGATTGATTGATTGATTGATTGATTGATTCCCTTAAAAGACTTCGCGAAGTGTACTTCGGGCTCATTAAGGACGGCGTTATATCATAACCATGCTGAATATACGTAGCAAAGCGCACAACCACTTTACTTTAAAGGTATTCGTGATGGTGAAATAACATCCACCAACCCGATCTGTATAGCCGCTGCTTACACGACTGATTTGAGACAGTTTTTTTGTCCATTATATCCCTTTGATGCTCACTTAACTCGCATGATGATGAGTGTTCAGTCCATTTAACAGAACAAAAGAACGGGGAATAGAAGTGTTTATCACTAAAGCAGCCACCTGCTGCCATTATAGCAAAGCCAGAGACACTGTCATCCTATGATAATTTGTATGTGTGAGTAGGGGGGGGAGGGTGTGTGTGTGTGTGTGTGTGTGTATTGTGTGTGTGCGTGCGCGTGTGTGCGTGTGTATGTGTGTATATATTACCAGCTATTGTGTTTTCAGCGTAGCAATAGGGTCCGATATTTAGACGAGACAAGTATAATGCCGACGAGTCGAAGACGAGTCGCATTATACTTGTTCGAGTCTAAATATCGGACCCTATTGCTACGCTGAAAACACAATAGCGTTTATTTTGCTATTCTGACATTAAATTCTGTGTTAAAATCATTAATTACTCATTAACTTCACGCTGTTACCATGTCTGATAATTACTCATTAACTTCACGCTGTTACCATGTCTGATAATTACTCATTAACTTCACGCTGTTACCATGTCTGATAATTACTCATTAACTTCACGCTGTTACCATGTCTGATAATTACTCATTAACTTCACGCTGTTACCATGTCTGATAATTACTCATGAACATCAAGCAAAGACACGAAATCCAAACACACAAACCTTTTAAAGTAATAAACTCCGAGGCAAAAGAAACGCAAATAAAGGATGCGTTAATTAAACCTTTATGGACTTGAAATAAAAATAAAACAAGTCGCGTAAGGCGAAAATACAATATTTAGTCAAGTAGCTGTCGAACTCACAGAATGAAACTGAACGCAATGCCATTTTTCAGCAAGACCGTATACTCGTAGCATCGTCAGTCCACCGCTCATGGCAAAGGCAGTGAAATTGACAAGAAGAGCGGGGTAGTAGTTGCGCTAAGAAGGATAGCACGCTTTTCTGTACCTCTCTTTGTTTTAACTTTCTGAGCGTGTTTTTAATCCAAACATATCATATCTATATGCTTTTGGAATCAGGAACCGACAAGGAATAAGATGAAAGTGTTTTTAAATTGATTTGGACAACAATAATAATTTTTATATATTTAATTTTCAGAGTTTGTTTTTAATCCGAATATAACATATTTATATGTTTTTGGAATCAGCAAATGATGGAGAATAAGATAAACGTAAATTTGGATCGTTTTATAAATTTTTATTTTTTTTACAATTTTCAGATTTTTAATGACCAAAGTCATTAATTAATTTTTAAGCCACCAAGCTGAAATGCAATACCGAACCCCGGGCTTCGTTGAAGAGTACTTGACCAAAATTTCAACCAATTTGGATGAAAAATGAGGGCGTGACAGTGCCGCCTCAACTTTCACGAAAAGCCGGATATGACGTCATCAAAGACATTTATGAAAAAAATGAAAAAAAGTTCGGGGATTTCATACCCACGAACTCTCATGTCAAATTTCATAAAGATCGGTCCAGTAGTTTAGTCTGAATCGCTCTACACACACACACACACGCACACACGCACGCACACACACACGCACGCACACACGCACATACACCACGACCCTCGTTTCGATTCCCCCTCGATGTTAAAATATTTAGTCAAAACTTGACTAAATATAATGATACTAGCATGTTCTGCACGTGTTGTTTTAGCGGTCTTATCTTGTCAGAACCGTGTTTGTCGTTATCTGGGTCACACGTAAGGTCTTGTCGACACGGATCCCAAACGGTCATGGGGACCACTTTCAGCACATGCACAATGTGGAAAAGCAGCTTTTCGTGTTCAGAGTGTTCAGGCAAGCTGTACCGAACTCACAAAACTGTTACGACATTCATTTCTGCGACACAGGCGCGATGCCGAGACAATCACCAGATCAGCGCCAACAGGCGATCGAGAGACTTGATGCCAGACAATCAGTTCAGCAAGTTGCTAGGGCATTTGGAGTAAATGTCATCACGGTTTATCGCCTGCAGCAACGTTTTCATGCCACTAACAGTACCTGCGACTTACCACCCAGCTAGCAAGCTTTCGTCGGCCGACTGACGATTTCAGTCGGGTGACGTCGTCAAATGTCGTGTGTCGACGTCCGTTGTCGCGCCGATATCGTTTTGACTGTGTGTAAAACTCAGCAAATGTACGTAATAAACCCCGACATCGGCCCGACGCAATGTTGCTGTCGATAAAAATATGCAGAGTTACGGGAGATAACAACTTGAATTTATTATCATTATTTTAGCATTTGTTACGTCCCCTGTTCAAGCGTCGGGAACGGCGTGACATGACTCTGCAAATGCGAAACTAAATTATTCATATTTGTTGACTTTTTCACATAGGAGTAGGATAATTAATTGTAAGTTTTGTTTGTATATTTGCAATCAAATACAGCATGAGCTCAAACCATGAGTTTTACATTTTAAAAATACGCCATCATATATACTTGAAATACTCTAATAGCTTTCCTTACGGTACAAACAAGATTGAGTATGAACATGGCCGGCTAGCTGCTACTTTCCCGCGTGAGCGAAGTTTATTTGTTTTCTTAGTTCAAGTTAATATCGAAAGAAGAGACATTCTTGCGAATGTTGGACAGCACATTGATGATATGTTATCCGAGACGAATGTCGCCTCGGGATCTCAATCTGAGTGCTGGTCCCAGTGCCACGTGGTGGCGGTGATAGTTGACAAGTTAAAATTGTGGAGCCAAGGACGGATGGAAACCTACAGGTGTGTTCAAGCTGTTAACGTCAACTTGACAACCGACGGATCCAGCGAGTAAGTGATTTTGGTTTTTTTTTCTTTAATGTTAGTTTTGCTGTTATACAGTGGGGGGGGGGGGGGGGGGGGGAGAGTACATACTGCTGTATCTGTAGATGTAGATGTAGGTGTTTTGTCCTGTACAGTGGGGGGGGGGGGGGGGGTGGAGTACATACTCATGATACTGCTGAATCTGTAGCTTTAAGTGTGGTTTGCACTGTTACACTTGGGGGGTGGGGTGTATGTATACTGATGTATCTGTAGCTGTAGGTGTGTGTATTGCATTGTAACACTTGGGGGGGGGGGGGGGGGTACATACTGATCTATCTGTAGCTGGTGGTGTGTTTTGCACTGATGCACACCAATCTTACATGGTCCAATCTTACATGGTCCAACCTTACATGATCCAAACCTACATGGTCCAATCTTACATGGTCCAATCTTACATGGTCCAACCTTACATGGTCCAATCTTGCATGGTCCAATCTTGCATGGTCCAATCTTACATGGTCCAACCTTACATGGTCCAACCTTACATGGTCCAATCTTACATGGTCCAACCTTACATGGTCCAACCTTACATGGTCCAATCTTACATGGTCCAATCTTGCATGGTCCAATCGTGCATGGTCCAACCTTACATGGTCCAACCTTACATGGTCCAACCTTACATGGTCCAATCTTACATGGTCCAACCATACATGGTCCAACCTTACATGGTCCAACCTTACATGGTCCAATCTTACATGGTCCAATCTTACATGGTCCAACCTTGCATGGTCCAATCTTACATGGTCCAATCTTACATGGTCCAATATTACATGGTCCAACCTTACATGGGCCAATCTTACATGGTCCAATATTACATGGTCCAATCTTACATGGTCCAATCTTACATGGTCCATATATATATTATTGGACCATGTAATATTGGACCATGTAATATTGGACCATGTAAGATTGGACCATGTAAGGTTGGACCATGTAATATTGGACCATGTAAGATTGGACCATGTATGGTTGGACCATGTAATATTGGACCATGTAAGATTGGTCCAATCTTACATGGTCCAACCTTACATGGTCCAACCATACATGGTCCAATCTTACATGGTCCAATCTTGCATGGTCCAACCTTACATGGTCCAACCTTACATGGTCCAACCTTACATGGTCCAATCTTACATGGTCCAACCTTACATGGTCCAACCTTACATGGTCCAATCTTACATGGTCCATATATATTATTGGACCATGTAATATTGGACCATGTAAGATTGGACCATGTAAGGTTGGACCATGTAAGGTTGGACCATGTAAGATTGGACCATGTAAGATTGGACCATGCGTGACCCAACATGGTTTAAAATCGTCTCCACGAGTTTTCGTCACACCCAACAATTCAAAGTGTGGTGCAACACACGAACACTATCCAATGTTTTAGCCATTGGTTTGGATGAGCACGACAAACATTTCGTCTGCTTCTAAAGGTGCTACCGCCTCAGAACCGCAGGCGCGAAGAAAAGTTCGCAGGGATTTCCCGATTGCATAACCGGAAACGAAAGGGATCGCTACGAACTAAGTTTCGTTGGTCAATCTAAAGCTCGCTAATAAGCACCATTGTACTTCCTATGTCTTGAATTAACAGCTTTGTGTTGCATGACCTTGGATGACCTTGACCTTGGGTCAAGGTCACATGTATTTTGGTAGGAAAAATGTGTAAAGCAGTTCTTAGTGTATGATGTCATTGCTAGGTTTGGTTATTTGACCTTGACCCTGAAGGCCAAGGTCATGTAAAGGTCAAGGTCAAGCATGTGAGTCGTATGGGCTTTGCCCTTCTTGTTTATACTGCTGTAGCTGTACGGGGAGGGGGGGTATACTGCTGTAGCTGTTAGTGATTTTTGCACTGTTACACGGGGGGGGGGGGGGGGGGGTGGAGTACATACTGCTGAATCTGTAGCTGTAAGTGTGGTTTGCACTGTTACACTTGGGGTGTGGGGTGTACATACTGATGTATCTGTAGCTGTAGGTATTGCATTGTAACACTTTGGGGGGGGGGGGTGTACATACTGATCTATCTGTAGCTGTAGGCGTGTTTTGTACTGTTACACTTGGGGGGGGGGGGGGGGCGGTTTGTACATACTGATGTAGCTGTAGGTGTGTTATGTACTGTTACAGTAGGCGGGGAGGGGGGGGGGTTGAACATACTGCTGTATATGTAGCTGTAGGTGTGTTTTGCACACAGGGGGTGGGGGGGGGTGGGGGGGGTGGGGGGGGGGTTGTACATACTGCTGTATCTGTAGGTCTAGGTGTGTTTTGCACTCTACACGGGGGAAGGCGGTTGAGTGTTGTACATACTGCTGTATCTGAAGCTGTAGGTATGTTTGGTACTGTTACAGTGGTGGCAGCGGGGGGAGGGGGATGTACATAATTCTGAATCTGTAGCTGTAAATGAGTTTTGTACTGTTACAGTGGTGGGGGGGGGGGGTTGGGGGTTGTACATACTGCTGTAGCTGTAGGTGTGTTTTGCACTGTTACTAAGGGGGAGGGGAGGTGTACGTACTGCTGTAGCTGTAGCTGTAAGTAATTTGTGCACTGTTACACTTGGGGGGTTGTATATATATACTGCTGAATCTGTTGCTGTAGGTGTGTTTTATACTGTAATACTGAGGGGGGGGGGGTTGTACACACTGCTGTATCTGTAGGTTTGTTTTCCACTGTAACACTGGGGGGGAGGGGGGGTTATACTGCTGTAGCTGTAGCTGTAAGTGAATTTTGCACTGTTACACTTGGGGGGGGTGGGGGTGGTGGTGGTACATACTGCTGTATCTGTAGCTGCACCCAGCCAGCAAGACATTAGCGGCCGATAGTCGGCCGAACACCCTTCAAAAAGTCGGGCAGGTGACGTCAAAAGATACGACGCGGGTGTTGGCCCGACTAACTTTTGCAAAGAGGCAACGAGGCGGCCGACAGGCGGCCGAACACCTGTACTATGGCGGCACGCATCCGGTCCGATGTTAATCGGCCCGATGGCTTGTTGGACCTGCGGCCCGACACCTTATGCCGACATCGTCCCGATGTCTTCCCGCTGAAATCGATATCTTCCCGATGTCGGCATAAGGTGTCGGACCGCAGGTCAAACAAGTCATCGGGCCGATTAACATCGGACCGGATGCGTGCCGCCATAGTGCAGGTGTTCGGCCGCCTATCGGCCGCATCGTTGCCTCTTTGCAAAAGTTAGTCGGGCCAACACCCGCGTCGTATGTTTTGACGTCACCGGCCCGACTTTTTGAAGGGTGTTCGGCCGATTATCGGCCGCTAATGTCTTGCTGGCTGAGCAGGACGTGGCAGACCCCGGGTAACAACAGCCCGACAAGATCGCCATCTTGTCCATCAACACCAGCAAGATGCATTCGAAACTGCCGCCAACACATTTGGGGTGCATGGACAACCAGTCAGTGCCAGAACTCTACGCCGACGCCTTGGTGGGCAGAACCTGGTAAATCGGCGTCCTGCTCGACGTCCTGTCTTGACAGCTGCAGCTCAGCATCGCCTGGATCGTCTAGCCTGGGCCCAGCAGCATGCCCACTGGCGCCATCGGGACTGGCGGAGGGTTCTTTTTTCGGACGAGAAGCGCTTTTGCCTGGAACCTGGCGATGGGCGTGTCCGGATCTGGCGAAGACCTGGACAGCGGTTTGCTAACAATAACATCCTGCAGCATGATCGATGGGGAGGTGCCAGCGTCATGATATGGGGCGCCATTGGTGTCAATTAGCGTGTGGAACCTGTCGTCTTGCAGAACGTCATCCAAGGTCGTGGGAATGGTGTCTATGCAGACTGCTACATCAATCAAGTCCTGCGTCCCTATGTGGTTCCATTTGTCCAGAGGTACCGGAACTGCCTGTTCCAGCAAGACAATGCCCGTCCCCATACTGCACGTGCTACCCAGGACAGGTTGCGTCACAACAGCGTGAACATTCTGCCTCATCCTGCTCGATCTCCGGATCTCAACCCAATCGAACACTTTTGGGACATCATGCAAAGAAGGATTAATGCCCTTGCCCGGAGACCCCGCACAGCAGCAGAACTGCGTGCTGCCGTGACCCAGGTGTGGGCTCAGGTCCCTCAGCAGCAAATTAATCACCTCGTCCTCTCCATGTACCGGAGGTGCGCCACAGTCATCATCGCCCAGGGAGGAGCAACACGCTATTGACTTTCAACAGTCTTCAAACAGTGTTCAGTGGAACATGGCACGTCATGCTCTCATCCCAATACATTTTTCCGTATGATTTTTGTATCGGTCAATTCGTTTCCTTGTTATTGTTAACCCGAAATAATTAATTCGACATTAAAATTCATGGGTAACCCATCTTCACTGCAGCCTTAAATTTGCGTTTCTTTTGCCTCTGAGTTTATGTGACCCTCCACCACGGTATGAGTGGCATGTCAACTTTGCATGATTGTTATATCTTTAAATTTTCTTAAAGCTTGTTTCATGCTCTGTCCAATGGTGCAAACCGTTTGAGAAAAGAGCGACAACTGTTTGAGTTATAAGTCTGTGATTAAGGTGACCCTCACGCGGATACATGACACCCAGCGGACGTATATTAGGCCTAGAGCAGAACCGCGCGAGGTGACATCCGACTCAATCCGTGGTGGAGGGTCACATATTAAAACATTCAGTCAATCTGTCTTCATGCGTTCCTCCAACGATCTCCTTACTCTCACTATACCCGCTTATAAATGTAAAACCAAAGGCTGTAGCTGTTTGTCTTTTAAAACGAAACGAGTCACACTTTACTTAGCAATCCAGTCCTGATTTTCATAGACAGACAGAGAGGTTTTAAGACAATGTACCACAATAAACAACCTAGAAATCCAGTCCTGATTTTCATAGACAGACAGAGAGGTTTTAAGACAGCTTTGTATTCCATGTTTATTATCGCGCACATATTCAAGGCGCAGGGATTTATTTATGCCGTGTGAGATGGATTTTTTTTTTACACAATACATCACGCATTCACATCGGACAGCAGATCGCAGCCATTTCGGCGCATATCCTACTTTTCACGGCCTATTATTCCAAGTCACACGGGTATTATCATACATACGTACATACATACATGCAGACATAAACACAGACACAAACACACACGGACACAAACACACACACATTTTCACACACACACACACACACACACACACACACATACACACACCCACACACGCGCGCGCACGCGCGCGCGCACACCCACACATGCGCACACACACTCACACTCACACTCACACGCGCGCGCGCGCGCCGAGCAAGAGTGTGTCTGTTAGATTATTGTTAGAGAGAGTAAGAGAGTGAGAGAGAAAGAGAGAGAGAGAGAGAGAGAGAGAGGGAGAGAGAGAGAGAGAGAGAGAGAGAGAGAGAGAGAGAGAGAGAGAGAGAGAGAGAGAGAGAGAGAGAGAGAGATAGAGATGAAGAGAGAGAGGAAGAGAGATTATTTTTGTAAATATTCTATCTGCAAAATAACACATTTTGTTCACAACGAGGACCAACAACTCGAGCACACAGGAGACACGATGACGCAGGCTTTATTCAAATGAGTGTGCCAGTACGTTCATCGTGTGAGTAGTTCAGACATATGTCGTACTGACATACTTCACACACACATTTTCTGCACAACGACATTGTTATATCTGGTTACATTTTGTTTGAAAGCAGTGCCGGGATCGCGAGGGACAGCCCTGAACAGTGAGCAATCACTGTCGTGTTCCAAATCGCGGAACGAGATGGAGAGGCAGCTACGGTCTGCAGCACACGGGTCGATACATTTTTCAATGTACTTAATTGGGGTGTATTTATTCTTAAGTATCAGATGTCTAGCACCGAAGAGGGCAGTGTGTCTGTAGATGACCACGTGATCGACGTCAAACGTGTCGCTCATCTGACTGCATGCTGTAACAAAGACGACCCAAGGAATTAGAAAACATGAATGCAAGACTGTCAGAACACCACGTCAAGTGAACTAACGTGAAGTGAAATGAACTAATCTTAACTTTGAAAAGATGGCGGTTGTATATGCTGTTCCGTACGTCGGAATGGTTTAGCATTAACAATTAGGCAAGGAAGCCATTCCAAATGAGCATCAGTTGATAGGATGATACAATTTTTGTTTTTATCTATTATTCAAAAGGTGGACATTTTGCAAATACAATATAAACACAACTTTTTTCGTTTTTTATTTTTTATTTGACACGTAAGTTGATTCCTACACACAACCAGGCAGTGGCTACTCCCCTGGGTCTCTCAGGGAGTTCCGATTTCTCCCCCCCCCCCCCCCCCCCCCCCCGGACGAGTTTCTGTTCACAGATGCGTCCATGATGGGCTGGGGTAGACAAGCTCACGGTTGGCACCTTGCTGTCCATACTGCGTCCGGTCTGTGGGACAGCACACAACGCAGCAGGCATATCAATGCCTTGGAGCTGGAGGCTGTCTTCCTGGGCCTCCAGTCCTTTCTGGCCCTGGTCAGGGACAAGCATGTTCGGGTCCGCACGGACAATACAACTGTGGCGGCCTATATCAACCGGCAGGGTGGATCTCGGTCTCCCACTCTCTCAGTCAGGGCGTGTCAGATTCTGGCATGGTGCAGTCAGCACCGCATCATACTGTCAGCGAGATACCTCCCGGACAGGCTCAACGTCCTTGCGGACTCTCTCAGTCGCTCGTCGCGAGTCATACACACAGAGTGGACTCTGACCCACCAGGCTCTACAGCGCCTGTGGGTTTGGTGCGACAAGCCCATGGTCGACCTTTTCGCGACCAGGTTCTCCCGCAGACTGCCGGTCTTTGTATCCCCGTTTCCGGATCCAGAGGCCTGGGAGGTGAATGCTCTAGAAATAGACTGGTCGGGCCTGTCGGCCTATGCGTTTCCTCCGTTCCACCTCTTAAGCAGAGTTCTCAGGAAGGCGGAGTTGGAACAGCCATGCTTGGTGTTGGTAGCCCCTTGGTGGCCCAGCCAACATTGGTTTCCCGACCTTCTTCGACTCGCGGACGGTCCTCCCTTGTCTCTAGACGTAAGAAAGGGAGAACTGGTTCAACCAAGATCGGGGGTTCATCACGGGAACCCCCAATCGTTGAGACTTCACGCCTGGAAACTGTCAGGGTCTCCCTGCGTCGTTCCGGCGCATCAGAGGCCATTGACGTCGCTTTGGAGAAAGTTTGAACTTGCAATTTAGATGCGTGTTTGTTGCTGTTGTTGTTGTTGTTGTTGATGTTGGTGTTGTTGTTGTTGTTGTTGTTGTTGTTGTTGTTGTTGTTGTTGTTGTTGTTGTTTTAAACCCTGGGATCGGGGGGATATTTTTGTTTGTAGGAAACTGTAGAAATGTGAAATGTACATTGCATGTAAACGTAACACACTCAACACAATAAAAGAATCAGTCAATATAACTGTCGTGTAGTATAAAGCAATTATTGTTTAGTGTCCATTATTCAAGGTATAGACCGGCACATGTTAACATGTGAATATTGGTTTTGCATAGACAAGTACTAAAATATGATTAATGTGATGCCACACATAATGACGCCATCAGACACAACGCCATTGTTTCTCAAATTATCAATAATTGTTCTTTTGCATAATGCAACATAATATGTAAAAGAGTAACAGGTGGTGTGAGTTTTCTGCACCACATACGATTGATGGTTTTGATACAAACTGCATACGCAAAAGACACCATGTTTTTTTGTGTTTTTTGTGCGTGCATTGATAGATTAAACCGACACGCTGCATTTGTAGCGTTTTCCCAAACTTTAAAGAAAAGCAGCGATGCAAATGATTGCTTTGCAAATGGTAGGATATTATATACCTACATACTGGATGTACTTTGAATAAACTTTCGAATAGTTGGGGCGGGGATATAGCTCAGTTGGTAGCGCGCTGGATTTGTATTCAGTTGGCCGCTGTCAGCGTGAGTTCGATCCCAGGTTCGGCGGAAATTTATTTCACAGAGTCAACTTTGTGTGCAGACTCTCTTCGGTGTCCGAACCTCCCCCCGTGTACACTACATTGGGTGTGCATGTTAAATATCCCACGATTGACAAAAGGGTCTTTCCTGGCAAAATTGCTCAGGCACAGTTAATAATTGTCTACCTATACCCGTGTGACTTGGAATAATAGGCCGTGAAAGGTAAATATGCGCCGAAATGGCTGCAATCTACTGGCCGTATAAAATTTCATCTCACACGGCATCACTGCAGAGCGCCTAGAACTGTACCCACGGAATATGCGCGATATAAGACTCATTGATTGATAGTTACAAGTAGTTGTTCAGATGTAATGCAATGTTTTCAAACCCGTTCACACAAATCATGACATCGGAAATGCTACAGACAATTAATTGATAGAAACATTGCCAAAGTTTCATTTGAGTATAGCTACTGGTGTTAATTTTCTAGGCCTGTAAACACGCATGACACGGCGATGCCCAGTCATGCGGGACCGCAGCTTGTTTTGAGAGCCACGCAGCGATAGCTGTTTGGGGAAAACAGCTTGCACGTTCCACTGTCTAATGTGTTTTCATGGCTAGCAAATTGACGCCAGTGGTTACTTACAACTGAATCTTCAGTAGTACATATATCATCCATCTGTCTTTTCACATACACAGTCGTAAATGACATACCATCTGAAGAATTCCGTATAACTATTTGACATTTTCCTCAAAGTAGGAATACTATCCTGACAATGTCCAACCAATCTATCTTGTCGTTGCTGAAATACAGCTGTCTTTGTCATGGCACCCCTAAACATTGCTGAAAAACATTCCGTGTTTGACCCCTCATGCGATAGACACCTGCATCAGTAGGAATAGCATAATTATATAACACGAAATACTCAAACCAGCCATAGACCATGTGTCCTGGACCGCCAACTAGCTCTCTCTCCGCTCTGTCTCTCTAATACGAGGTAGCGCCTCTCGCATTTAGGAACCTACGCTTACATGGCCTTTCAGAAATCAGGGGGATGTCATATCCGGTGTCGATTGTAAACATGGACGAAATTGCCGAGGTAAGTTTTGAAAATGCTAAAGTAAACTCATCAAAAGTGCATATGGAACATGTTCTTCGATGAGTTTTGTTAAGTTCAGTTTGGAGGTTTGGAAAATCCAGTTCATTGTCACCTCCCATTGTCACAAATAACTGGAACGTGCTTTCTTTTCACTGTCTTCGAATCGCTGGCCTTTCAAACCGGACGTCACGCGCCCCTGAAAGTCGAGAGTCGTAACCTCGAAGGGTCACGTGACGAGTTGGCGGTCCAGGCTATTTGGTCTACGAACCAGCTAAGTTGTTCTTCTGACCTAAAGTCTCTTGTTCCTAATCTTTATTCTCGTATTATAAAACAAAGTTGCGCATAATATGATATTTCGTTGATTTGTAATTGGTCTCTTCCGTTTTTGTCACGTCGATTTTGGGGTCACTCTTATTGGCAATTTGCGCGGCGGTCACGTTTCCTGTCAAATAAATCATTGATCCGAAAGGTATGTTTGATAGTTAATTGGACGGCCTTAAATGACAAAGACATTTTGAGTCAAATGGCCCGGGAGTTACTGCTTGAAGTAAGGTTCGAAAATTGTCTCAATAATCTTGTTGTGTTCCCACTTTATAGTTTGCTTAACGTATTACATAATAATAATCCATGCATTCTACACTGCCCACCCCATCCCACCCTGAATAACTGTACATATTTTAATGGTTGATGGTGTGTGTGTGTTAGTGACTGTAAGTCTCCGTGTGTGTGAATGAGTGTATGTGCGCCTTGAGTCGCCCGTTGGTGAGATATGTGCGCGTTATAAATATTCGTATTATTATTTAAGTTATTGAGACATTCCAGTGCACTAAGGGATTTATAGAGCAAATCGAGAAAATTCATTATTGAACGAAGCGCATAGCGCTGAGTTCAATAATTATTTTCGAGATTTGCTCTATAAATCCCTTAGTGCACTGGGATTGTTTCAATAACGATATTGTCAGTACCGCCATAGAAAAAAGAAGATTCCAAGCGCACATTTTGCAACGCGCATTTGAATAGGCATAACTGTGTGGTCAGGTCGTGTACAGTAAAGATCTACTTTTGTGTGGGGTGTCTCAAGTGTGTCGTGCTTTCGTCACACGCATTTTAATTTCTGTTGGTAAATTCCAGTGTAGCGTTAATCTGAACAGTGATGATCTTTCAGAGAGACCTCATTTGAACTCGGAGAAAGGGCTGTGCTCTTCATTATTTGCGATTCGAAACCTCCAGTCGAGCTTCGACGGATTGACTGTGCGGAGTGACTCCCCTTGAATTGACTCGAAGCCGCGGGACTCGACGGTTCGCACATTTTCAAAACAAATGTGGCATATTTTCGTGTTGTATCTTCATTCATCGGGGAGTCTCACACTAAATATGAACGGTAAGAATGCTCTGAACCCTACACGTATTATATCCCCATCGTTTTTTCGTTCACATTTGCCCAACATGTTAATTTGCTGAGCGGGGTTTATGTCGTCTGCTAGGGCAATCAAACCACTGCATGCAGTCTGCACTGACTGAGTCTGCACGCACGAGGCACGCTGGTAATAAGTCTTATAATGGTAAGAACGTTCTGAACGTACCCTACACGTTTTCGATTACGATTGTTCTTGCCTTGAAATAATAATTCGGAAACCATTCATTTACTGAACTGATGCAGTCGTATTTCAGTGTAGTCAGTGCGGCTACGTATGACAGAGTCGATCGAGTCAGTCTTCCAAACTGGTCTAGCTGGTACGTTATCGGAATAACACTTGTGTTTTCTGCTAGCGGGTGGGAATTTTATATTAACTCATCATTTGGTAATGTGGATGATAAGCTACATGCCACTAACACGATGAGAAGAATCTATGCAAGTCGGCGAGAATTAGATGAAACCCAGCGGCTTCTATTTTTATATCAGTGGCAGCCGCACTGTGGCACAGGCACATGCAATCTGTCAGAAAAAAAACCACTTCTGCTTTAATTGAGAAGTAGGGAATTTATGGTCATTTGGTATTGTGGAGAATATAAGCTACATGTCAGTAATTAATTCTGAGGATGAGAGCACAGTCTTGCTTAGGTAAAGGGCGTAAGAATACGCTCTGTGGAAAAGTTAGCGCACTCCAAGAGTGCGCTAACAGTTTTAGCGCATCGCCATTAGCCAATCAACTGGTTCACATCAGTCATGTGACACCAGTACTTACTGACAATTATTATTATTATTATTATTATTATTATTATTATTATTATTATTATTATTATTACATCCGTGTAGCCTGACCATGAGAGAAAAAGACATGAAAAAAAAAAAAGACATGGAGAGACATAGATAATTACTTTCAACGCAGGACTGAGAGCCTTCCGAGTAGAAGAAACCAGGGGTACACTCGCACACGGAACTGAAGCACTCAGCATTGGCCACGGTACAATCATCGGTGCTGTCACAGAATGAGTGCAGCCAACCTGAAAAAACCCACGAATTGAAGACTATCACGACGTTCATTACACACTTACGGACCTACTAGTACCGACCGTGTTCAACCTCTCATGCGATCGACACCTGCAAAGTAGGAATTATAATTATAACACGAGCATTATGCAAGATAACAAAACAAAACAACCTGTTCTGGATAGATAATTGATTTATAACTTTCATCTCCGTATGTAAAAGTTGCCAAATTGTGCCCAGCTGGTCTGAAATGTGTGAATTGTCACCTTATATATTTGTCACGTCGATTTTGAGAGTACCCTTACTTGGGCGGCGTTCACGTGACCCCTAGCTGTTAACGAAATATTTGACCTGAAAAATATGTCAGGTAGCCAAGCTGAATAAATTGAATGGCATAGAAAGTCCAAATGAAATGACACGGGAATACATGTTTTAGTTGGGGTACGAAAATGGGAGAAGGAATGTTGTTTGCTACAGATGTAAATGTTCATCAACTACTCTCTACTCAAGGCCTCGACTGTATGAACTTGACCCAATACTAGCACGGGTATGTCATACCATACCTTCTATCCCAGGAGCAAAAGCGAAGACGATGGTCACAAGCCAGAGACTCAAACATGCACCAGATCCCATTGGACGCACCATTGCGAGGTATGGAGTTAACTGTAAAGAAAAACATTGCATATATAAATGTTTAGCCTGACCTAGAGTATCTGACAGAACTCCATCTCCAGCCTCTGTGGTCATTTAAACGTACAAAGGCGGGAGGTCGTGGGTTCGAATCCCGGTCGCTCCTGGTTGGTTAAGGATGGAGATTTGTCCGATCTCCCAGGTCAACGGATGTGGAGACCAGCTAGTGCCTTATCCCCTTTCGAGTGTACACTCAAGCACAAGACCAAGTGCGCACGGAAACGATAATGTAAGCCATGGCAGAGTTCAGTTGGTTTTAGACACACGAAAATACAAAGCATGCATCCCCCAAAAGCGTCGTATGGCTGCCTAAACGACGGTGTAAAAACAGTCACACCCGTAAAAACCCACTCGTGGAAAAAACACACGAGTGTACGTAGGAGTTTCAGTCCATGAACTCAGAAAAAGAAGACAAAGAAGAAGAAATTTAAAAAAGAACGTTCACTGAGCTTTCTATCATTATACCTAGACCATGCAGTATATGCTGCGTCATGCACGAGAAAATAACACCAATAGGTTTCTGCCATACGAGTTTTAAGGGGAGACACGGGGTTCTCATTTGTTCTCAAGCACGATGACCTTGTATTGGTCAAAATATAATTATCTGATG
This sequence comes from Littorina saxatilis, assembly GCF_037325665.1. NCBI lineage: Eukaryota > Metazoa > Mollusca > Gastropoda > Littorinimorpha > Littorinidae > Littorina > Littorina saxatilis. Next base: position 30,998 of record NW_027125757.1, read on the forward strand.
TGAGATTGTTAGTAGAGGAATATGCCTGATAGCAACATATGATATTCCCTGCAAAACTACTAAAATTACTAAGTTTAGTTAAATTCTGTTTGCAGCGTTGTGTTAGTAAAAGAATGAACTATTTTTTTTACAAATGGATTTTTCTGTATCCAGATCTCTGTTGTATTAAACTATTCTTTCATATCAAACGTGATAAAATACGCCAATTTTAAGGATTCAAATCCATTTAAGTTCACAACGACCGCCCCAAATACAAGACAATTCGTTCAAATGAGCGAGCAAGGCATCGTTCTACACTACGATACCTTTTAATGTCCACGATTTATTCATAGCAAAAAGATCAGGGTGTCGGACGTTAGACGTGTAAAGCAAACGTAAAAGAGAGTCTCGCCTTGAAACACCTACAATAATAAAGTAATGCCTCGGGCAGAATGCACTGCAGGTAACACATATGCACAAAATAAAAGATACTACTTGATAAACTGTGTTTAACAGATTGTTTAAAGCAGTTTGAATTTGTCGTTATATTTTTTACGTCCGACACGTTGCTTTTTACAATGACAGGGCCGGACCCAGGGGGGGGTTCCAGGGATTCCGGAACCCCACCCCTGGAAAAAGCATGTACCTTGCTTTGAGTGGTTTTTTTTTTTTTTACTAGTTTTAGCACCAAAACAATGCTGCTCTTAACCCTCAAAACAAGGCCCAGAATGCACCAGATTGCACAGATTTTAACCGTTTTTACTTCGCCACTTCGCTGATTTTCCCCCCAAAAAAGGAGGAACCCCCCCTTACAACTCATTTGGTCCGGCCCTGAATGATAATGTCTTTTTATCAACATTAACTCACGTCATTATCTTATTCTTTTGCACAGTCATTTATTTTTTCAAAAGTATAAAAAGCAAACCTCCTCTGTCTATTATTTTCTTGAGCGCACCTTTTGGCACTAGGTCATTTTTTTGGTGTGTTTTTTTGTTTGTTCGTTCATGGGCTGAAACTCTCACGGTTTTTAAGTGAATGACCGTTTTTACCCCGCCATTTAGGCAACCATACGCCGCTTTCGGAGGAAGCAAGCTGGGTATTTTCGTTTTTCTATAACCCACCGAACTCTGACATGGATTACAGGATATTTTTCGTGCGCACTTGGTCTTGTGCTTGCGTGTACACACGGGGGTGTTCGGACACCGAGGAGAGTCTGCACACAAAGTTGACTCTGAGAAATAAATCGCGGCCGAACGTGGGGACGAACTCACGCTGACAGCGGCCAACTGGATACAAATCCAGCGCGCTACCGACTGAGCTACATCCCCGCCCTGTTCATTCATCCGCCCTAGGTCATTTACAATTATTGTTTGCTAAATATGTAAAGGGAATGAATGGTTTTACAATAAACAGCCTCATGACCCAGATCTGCACTCCAACATTTGTGTATGACAGGTAATGTGTATAAACACCCTTGCATCAGAAAATGTAGAATATAAATCAATAAACAAATATTAGTATAAA